>NW_010399479.1:125666-131630 GCF_000710305.1 Buceros rhinoceros silvestris
TGCTCTCGTGGGGAGGATTAGTGCAGCTCTCCAAAGCAGTCATCGCTGTTGGTGGACGTAATTTGTGATATGTGGCAAATTCAGGCCGTAGGTTTGCAAATTAGGCTTCTGAGATTTTGCCGCTACACTCTGGAAAATACTGTATGTCTTCACCTGATTTTGGTAATTTTGTAATAAGTAATACTGCATCGAGCTCTTTTTTCTGCTTTCCTTCCCAAATTGTCTCTGATAAACTCGTGATAAGATTCAGTGGGTAATAATTAACTTCTATCAACAGGATTGTTCTTTCACAAACACAAGTAGTTCACCTGTTTCATAATATTCTTTTTCTATATTGTGAAAAGTCAGCAAACTAATATTTTTATGGACGTTTACTATACTGTAAAAATTGTGCTTGCAGTATCTATTTTTATTCAAAAGAATAACGTTTATTTTCTTTTTTAGAAATCACACTTTTTGCCTTAAGGTGATTTTCTTTTGTAGATGCCAAAGTATACCTCACCACGGGAAAAGGGATTGAAAAGCTGCGAGAGAAAGGACCCTCCATTCCTACACCGTGCCTATAAGCCGGCGAAATGTGACTCATTTTATTTTCTAGTTTTTGGGAATGAGGTGCGGTATGGCTGGGTGTAACAGGGCTGTGCAGAGAGCTCTAGGAGGGTGTGTCTGACAGTAAGGAAATGGCTGCTAACTTTTTTAAATAATCACTTTCAAAGCCTGTCGCTGCTCTGAGATTTTAAAATAAGATGAGAACCTGAAGCAGTTTTCTGTCAGGAGCATGGAGTATTCTTCAACTGATTTAACTTCCAGAAACCATTTCTGATTTATTGGGAATAAAAGACAAATAAACTTTTTCGTTTTTAAAGTATTTGATTTCTCAGGCATCAGTAAAAATCATGTAGAAGAAGAAAAAAATCTAAGTTTCAGTACTAAGATATTGACCGAGATTTATTTTGTTTATATATTCTTTTGTAACAGTCAAAATTCATGCCATTAATTACACAAATCATTCATTCGGGGAACAGAAGACAATGCCAAATGGCTTGTGTAACTAAAGAACTTGGTACAAATCTCACTCAGCCCAGAAATTACATGCTGAAAATCATCAATAAATGTGAACAGTGAACAAATGAGTGGATATTATGATCTGGTCTTGTAAATGGGCAGAGAGGTAAAAATTCGTCTAATAAATTCTTAATTGTGATTTTTGAGCAGCTCTAATCGATACCGTGTTCTACTTAGAAAAATGTAAATAAATTTTTCTTGACATTTCCATTAAAACTGTTACATTCAAAATAAATTATCTGCACTAATCTCTGGCTCTTGACACAAATTGTACAGCTAGGCTGCTGCCATCAATTACTGCAGGTTTTTTCTTCTCCATTCCTTTCTCTACATATTGCTCAAGGAAAAACCGTATGACCATTAGAACAGCAATAAATATGCCACTGGGTATGTACTTATCGACTGACTGAAGCAGGAGGGCATCGTTAGCAGCTCTCGTGAAGGCGCAGAGAAGCACACAGCTTTGAAGGAAGAAATGTTTACCTCACCACAAGAAATAAAAGTGTCACACTCAGTTTTATATATTTTAATACTGGAAATAGAAGCATTCTGTGGAAGAAGTGTTTATGCAGTGTTGTCACACCCTGTGTGTCTAACTTCGGGTCTCAAAAGCATTCACTGTGTGCGCACATGATGATGATTCTGCATAGATTAATGTAACGGATGCTGTTTCGTCAAATAAATATAAAAATGAACCCACTTAATGACTTTATTTTCTGTAAAACAGAAAATCGTTTAACTTGTCTGTCATATTCTCTGTTCTTCCATTTGGCTTTTTGTTACAGGTGGGTGAAACCAGATGTGTAGGAATTCGGTGACAGTTGGGTAATACTGGTGTGCCCTTATCTGGTGTGCTTTTTATCCGAAAAAGTAAATCTCTTTATCTCTCTATACATCTTTTCTTATGTAGACTAATGACAGTACGTCCAGGTTTTATTCCCCTTGTAGAACAGTAGAATGTTTAATTTTCAGGTAATTTCATTTAAGTGAGCGCTGGGTCTGTGTGTTTGCGTGTTGGGCGTTTCGCTGGCGCCAAGGCACTGCTCGCTCTCTGTAACCAGCGGCTCTCTTTCCGTGTTCAGCTCCCTTGCTGTGGACTGGTTTGGGTTTATCTGTGCGGGTCGTCTCGCTGTGATGGAGGCGTGTGAAGTTAGTTGTGGTCTCCCTTGGGCAGGCATTTTAGGATTCCTGTGAATTTTAGCTGTTGTAAATTGGAGGTAAACGCAGTGCCTAGGAGGGGTGCTCTGTCCTTGCTCAGGCATGCAGAGTCACAGCCTGGCAGGAGTGCGCTTTGCTGTCCTGGGCAGCCTGATCTCTGCGCACCATCTCAGCGGGGCTGGGCGCAGCCTCCGCTCCAGCCGCCTGGTTAGAGCCTGAACGCTACGTGAGAACTGCCCCTCCTGCAGAATGAACCGCGGTGCCAGCAGGGGGAAGTTCCAGTTAATCTCCTCTGTGAAAGTTTTAACTGAGGTCTAGTTAGCCTTTAAATCTTGGAATTTCAGCCTGTATTAATAAGCCTTTGTAGGACTGGGCACTTGGAAGGCAAAACAGGAGGAAGCTGTTAATGCCGACATTGTGTTACATCTTTAACAAGATACCTTTGAATTCTCACAGCGCAAGTGTGACAGCTGCCAGTGCTGGAGTAATGTCCTCAACATGCCGTTACTGTCCCATTTGTCAGGCCTGTTCTTCCCTGCGTCCAGAAAAGCAGCTGGTATCGTGCAAAACCGCTGTGATTGGAACAGCGTGTCAGTGCAGATCTGTCACCAGGTAAGATCTCGAGCAGGGCTGCCTCTTCGCAGTGGGATCTGCTTCCCCAGTCAGGAGCAGCGCTGTGCCTCTTGCCTCACCTTCCAGGGTGAGCCTCGCCTGGTGACCTTGGGGGTTTTTGGACCTGGGCACTTAAAATAATCTCTGGTTATTACGTGTCAGGTGGGCTCAGAGAGCTGAGCACGAGCGGGGTGTACTAGAGTGGCCCGAAAGGCGGGTCCAAGCAGCGCTGCTGGGCTGGAAGAGCCGGGAAGTCTGTGTGCACAAGGTAGGTGCTGGCAAAGCCATGTCCTATAGTAAAAGCTGTCAGATACAGAAATCCAAAAACCTCCTAGGCTTAGTGCTTTGTTACACAACGTGTAAAATGCTCGTACTAGGTGCTGCTGTAAGCTGCTGAACTGGTTGTGAGTTTTCACGCCTGGCTTTTCTTCCTGCTGCCTTTCGGAAAGTTGGAGTTTCTTTTGAAGTCAAGCTCAGTTCTAGCAAGGGGTAAGTGGGAAAAGCAGGTCATTGCAGGTTTTGATTTATCATCTCAGATTCTTTCGCTTTCCTCTACCGAACTTCCTGGTTTTGTCCCCCACTTTGCCACCCACACAACTTCCTGACTGCTGATGGAGTCGTCCACCAAATGGGCGGAGTCCACCTTGCTGGGTTTTGCTGGGTTTGTGTGGTTGGGCCGACTGGTCTGCAGCTGGATGTGTGGTGTGGGCATCCAGCCACTGCCTGGGAACTGGGTGTGCTCTGGTCACCCCATTTTCCAGCACCAGCCTAACACCATGCTCCCAGCCGGCATCAGCGACTGGGTGCAGCTGGTGTACACCCGCCTGGAAGCCATCCTAGAGACCTCTCAGTGCTTCCTCCCTACCTGTCCATTGCTGTCCTGGGAGATCTCGACCTCCTCCATTCTCCACTCCTGTACAACAGGAATAAAGGCAGGAGCAGAAATGGGCCGAGGAGCGGTTTGACATGCCTGTTCAGGAGTGCTGGGCTCTGAAGTGGGGCTGCATTTCAGAGAAGTTACAGATGAGAATGTTCATAAGAGATACGAGGAGTGCAAGGTGAGGGAAAGCTTGTCATGCCTGTGAAGGGCTACTTCAAAGAGATAAAATGTTCTTCTGGGAGGAGAAATAGTCTTCTGCAGTCCAGTGTGGACAGGACAAGCAGAGAGGAGCTTTCGACTGTGGTAAGGGACATTTAGGTCAGACTTGTAGCCGTGAGGTAAGCCAGGGAATGGGCTGTGACATCATCAGTGGGTGTTCTTTAGAGTTAGATGAGCATCTGCTAGGAATGGTTTAAGGAAAGTTGATTCTTGCCTCAGGGCAGAGGGATGGATGAGGTGACCTTCCAGCCTGATGTGATAGGATTTAATGCTGGTTGGAAAGGTTTTGTTTTTCTTATTTTCTTCCTAACTTACAGATATAGAGAGGAAAAAACAGGACAGATCTTGTGGATTCTTGAAAGAAACTGTTTTTAATTTAGTCCCCAAGACTGATCTGCAGCTGCCAGGGAAATGAAAAGCAGATTATGCAAACTCAAGACTTTCCCTAACAATGGGAGAAGTGTTACTGCAATGCATAAAAGGCTGAGCGCAGAATTAGGGGTATCTATCAGCTTTAATATGTTTAATTTAAAAAGGAACAGGTTGCACCAACCATTTTTTTTCTGGTTAATGAGGCCCATTCGTAAGTAGAATAACAGGATTTGCCTGTCACCCAGAGGAAATCATGGTATGTGCATTTGTACTTTGGTGCAAAACTTGCGTTGATCGCAGTGATTTAAAACTTTTTCCAGCCCAGCTGCAGTCAGTTTGATGTCGGGATCTTTTCATCTGGAAATAGATGCACAGATGCACCCTCAGTAGAATCCCGAACACGTCTGTGTCTTTGTTCAACCTCACAAAATACCAGCTAAAGATTAAAAATAAAAGTGTACGTGGATTATTGCATGTTATTCCTCAGAGAGAACGGCGGTGAGATAAGGTTTGACTTACCTGCAGACTGCAGCAGCATCTTTACTGCGTATGTGAATCTGACCTTTTGCATTCCCCTGTTCTGCCCGCGTTTGTGGGCGCTGAGCGGTGTAGCGACAATAATAGTAGAACATTGAGTAGCATATGATGCTCCCCATGTCTTAGGGCCATTCCTTGTCTAGAGGTCTTAGGGCATTTAAGGTGGAAAAAGTTTTCTACGTGTCCTGGATCACAGTGCCAGGCTGGAGACTGGTGTTTGGACAGACACAGGCTGCTTCCAGCGCGCTGTCCCTTCCACGTTCTGTTTGTGTAAGAACAAAGGGGTTTGGATGGGCAGCAGAGGGCAAAAATCTGGGGGGGCCTCACAGGACTGGATGAGGATGGCAGGAGGATCCTCACTGGGCCTGGGGGAAGGCTCTGCTCAACTTGTCTTCTGTATCTCACCCTGCTTGAAAGGAAGAAGCTCCACACCGAAGTTGTGATGGCTCCTACATCTGCTCCCCTTGTGTCCTTGCAGTGCTCCCACTTCATCAAGGAGAAAGCGAGAGCAATCCCAGGAGGACAGTATTCCCTCCTCCCATCATCTTGGGATGGGGGGTCTCATTCTGGACCTCCTTGTATTTGCAAAGACGGGGGGATAGCCTGGCCCTCAAATCTCAGTTAAATCTGGGCTAATTTGTGATGAAATCTAACCGCGATAGCGAAGCCTGGAGAGAAGGCAACAACTGACAGAAATAGGTTTTACTGTGATTTAAGTGCTGTTGGGATGTGCAGCGTGGTGGGTTTTGGAAACCGGGTCCT
The DNA here is from genome assembly GCF_000710305.1 of Buceros rhinoceros silvestris. Classification (NCBI taxonomy): domain Eukaryota; kingdom Metazoa; phylum Chordata; class Aves; order Bucerotiformes; family Bucerotidae; genus Buceros; species Buceros rhinoceros. The sequence goes on from NW_010399479.1 coordinate 131,272, forward strand.
TGGTGTTTATCAGCGCAGCTCTTCTGAACACACGCATGCTTACAAGTAGGGCATCGTCACAGAGGTGACAGTGACAAACTGTCGGTAAGCGAATCTGGGAGAGGAGGGCTTGCAGAGATCAAATGTGAGAAGTTTTGCATTTCTCTGGATACAGGGATGGGAAAATGAGAAATTTGATCTTTCTATTATAATCGACATAAAGAATTACGGGGCAGCAAAAGGCCACGCAGCTAAACAAAGCTGTTGCCTTTAAGTTTATTTCAAATGTCTCTCTGCTTGGGCACTGCATCCTTCCAGACCTTCTCGCTGTAATTGCATGTGGCAGCCTCTTTACAGCTAGATGCCGATCGCTGCTCTCC
>NW_010399479.1:132081-132473 GCF_000710305.1 Buceros rhinoceros silvestris
GCCTGCGGCTTCGCAGGGACCCGCGCTCCGGCTCGATGGGAGAACAGCAGCGCTGCCCTGGACCAGCAGAGGCTCATCCTCTGCCGTCCGGCAACAGAGGGTTTGCATGGCAAATGCAGACCAACATGGGTCCTGCCTTCACGCACCTCTGTGCCATGTACTGACGAGCTCAAACTTTACTGTGATGGTGTAAATCCCTTCTCCTATCACTAGAAGGTGTCAGGCCTAAAATCCTCTGCTCCTCTGGGGGTCGTTAGGATGTGCTTGACCTGCTTCTGACACAGGTGCCAGGGAAACTGCTCGGTGTTGGCAGCTCTGTGCAGGAAGCTCCTGGAGATGTTTGGGCAAGCCCAGATGTGAACGCGGCCTCTTTTTTCTCTCATGCTGAGGTT
>NW_010399480.1:0-27694 GCF_000710305.1 Buceros rhinoceros silvestris
CGTGGGCCCTTCCCCACCTTCCAGGCGGGTGCTACCCGCCGCGGACCTGTCACTGCCGGGTACCGCGTTTTTCTCCGCGGCCGCCTCCCGGAGCCAGATGAGCGTATGGGCACCTCCAGTTATGTTAAATAATAATAACAGCAGCTGTGATGTTTGGGGTTTTTAACACGCTATGACTTTGGGGAGTGTTCGTGAGCGTGACGAGAGGGCAGGCTAAAACTTCAAAATAACATAATGAATAAACGTAGCCCAAAAGCACCGGGGTTTCCGAGCCCGACTTTCGAAGGCCTGGAATTTGCAACACTGTCTTCTGGATAGCTGCAGTGTCGTTTCAGTTTCTCTAAACCCGAACCCGAGCTGCACGGCTTCAGTGAGACTGACTGCCAGCGAGGCACCTGGACCTCTTGGCAAAGACAGAGGCAGAACCGGCGTTTCCCCGCTCTCCCGTTCCCTCCCCAGGCAGCCTAAACCTGTACAATTGCAGGCCAGGCAATTGGTGGCCAGGGGCACTTTGCCCTCTTTAACTTTAGAGGAGGTGTAATGTTGGCAAGATCGCCAGTAGCTGGACAGATCTCCTGAGGAAGAGCCTCACAAATGACATATCAGCGCTTTAAAGATGCAAATGTCCACCGAAACAGCACAGTGCAGCGGCAGGACAGCATCACCCAGCAGTTCGAATCCCAGGACAGAGGTTTAAAAACCTTCCAGCTTGGGAAAGCAGGAAGATTTCAGTCGGTAAAGGGTGTTTCTCTGAAGCACTCCATGCTCTGGTTTGCAGGAGGGGTTTTCTTCTTTTAATGGATGGAATTGCCTCCATCCTTTGTTTCTGATGGGAAAAAGAAAGATTTTGCGGTGACACAGAACCAGGATCAGATTTCCAGTATCCCAGGAGCACTGAGAGTGTCGCCTAAACTCCTGTGGTCACATCCAGACACACCTCGAATTTCATGCAGTGAGGAGCATTGGTACGTAAATGGAAATAACAGGATTTGATGCGCGGACTCCAGCTTGAGCTGGTTCACAGAGACAGTTCTTTTTTTAACAAGGTAGTGAAACACTATCGTTGTCCCGGCTCATGTGGGAAGACAGCAGTAAAACCCACACTCGAATCCAGAAAGTTGGGCTTGCAAAAACATCAGACACTGACCTGATGTGTTCAGCACAGAGACGGATATGTGCAGTAACTGAATACTCCAATAAAATGTTAAGAAATGTGACCGTATTCCCTCTCCAGCTCCTGTGCCATGTGCAGACTGTGACTATTCTTTCAGCACTCTCCAGGACACGGTCTGGTTTTGCATTCTGTGTTTCAGCTGCACCCACCACGCACAGTTTAAGCCACGTTTGCATGGGCTGTTACAGTCGAAATCACAGTGACTGACCTGTCATACAGAAGTTGCCAATTTACAACCTCCAAGTGTGTTTCAGCAGTGGTAAGTGGATAATCTCTAGCGTATACATGGGAAACAGAGCAACAATAGGATAAACAGCTTGTCCATTGCTGGCAGAGGTGGCAGCAGACAGTAAACACTCTTCATTGTGTAGAATTTGGCTTTCCAAACTCTTGAAAGACAAATTCTGTTGTCTGTTACATACCCACTTTCTTTCCCAGAGGACCTGGGATAGCATCTGTCTAACAGACAAAATTAACTCAAGATATGGGCCCACAGGGTCCAGATTTCAGGTTCCTATTCTATCGGAATGCTCATTGTCTAGGAGGCAACACTGCAATTGCCAGATATCCTTTATAATATGGGATTTTTCCACATTACACAATCTGATCCTCTGTCCTGTTTGAAAAGCTCAGGGATACAACTGTGTACTGCCACGGCTATCAAGAGCTTTTCCAAATGCCTGGCATTCAGCGGCTGGCTGCTCTACAATTGCAAATGCATCACATGTATGCGACAGCCCCAACGCAGGACGCTCGAGCCTGTTGTGCATGAACTGTCTGTGTGTACAGAGCAACTTGCCATCACAGGCATAGTAACCTGACCCGTTCAGAACGGTGCGGGTGATTTGAGATGTGGCTCTCCAAAATCCTTACCGTTGTTTTGTTTTAACCCAGATATCAATATCCTTCAGAGGAAAATTTGACCTTGTAGTCTTAGAGTAGGAGCAGACCTCAAGATGTCAAGTAATTGTTTCAAATATTGCCGTTTGAGTTTGTTAACAGCAAAGCCTTCCCTGTTTTTAAAGAACAGTCCTGCACTGCTGAGCTGGACATTTTGGTTTAGTTTTGTGTGGCTGTTTTTTGTTGTTATTTCAAATGGTTTTGACTATGTGGAACTTGTTGCTGTGATCTCTGCAGTCAGTACACGGATAGGTCGGTCAGCAGCAAGCTGCTTGGAAACAGTCTTAAATGTAAAGGGGCAAGACCATGGAATTAGCCGAGATACATGGCAGGAAAAAGCGTTGATTCCCACCTGCATGCTGCTAGGTTAACCCTGTCACCTCACAACCAAAGCCCATTTGTCAGGGCAAAAAAGTCCACAAATCTATCAGCAGACTCCTTTTACTACCAACCTGAAAAAAGCTGCAAGTTTATTCTCCATGTTACACATAGGAGAGGGTAACATCCAGAACCTGCGTGAAACTATGTTTTATAAAGACCTTATGCCAACAACTGCCAGACTCAACACCGCCCTAAAATGGAGGGAAGCATATCAGTGGAGTGATCTTCTACCTGGAATTCTGCTGAGAATGACAGGAAAGATGGCATCACTACATACGTTGTCCTTCACATTTTCTGCAGCAGGTGCTGCAATGCCGTGGCCTGTCTGAAATGCTGCCTAACCTGCAGCACCAGGCACCGTCGAGGCACATAGACAGGGGCTTGAACATGGAGTTCAAGCCATAGCCTCCAGAGCATCTTGTAGTATGTCAGTGAAGGTTCTAACAGCAGGTGTGAATCAGTCTAAGGTTGCAGTGAAAGCACCGTGATCTACACAAGACCCTGTGAAATTCAGCACGATACCTGAAATACTGACAGGGTTGCAGCAAAACAGGCAGCACCACTGCCGTTCTCCCACGTCTTCCAGTGGAGATGCCATGTAGGAGGAGGCTGTCTAAGCTGTTCTTATGGCTGATTTATTTGCAAAGGCAGGTGAATGCTAGAGAAGGTGCGAGTTTAACTCTCCCCTGACTATTTCACAGGAAAAATGTGAGCCTTTGCAGTCAGTAACTGCTGCCTGGAAGTGTTCCTTTCCTTACTCCTTCAGGTAAACCAAGTTCAGCCTTTCCCTGCCTCTACTTTCATGCAGTACTTTGGTGAGAAAGGGGAGTCATCCACACTGTCCTCGCAAAGCATGTCCCCTCTGTGCAGACCGAGTGACCGAGAGCAATTAGACAGCGAGGCTACTCCTTTCCCCCTCTTAGCAACTTGCAGAAAAACACCGCTGCTTCTGTATTTCTGAAGGGCAGCTGCAGGGGAGAGTCTGGCATGCCTAGGGGCAGCAGAGCTCCCCATGAACGTGAGGCAGTGTCCCAGAGCACAGGCTTCAGCTTTTGGCACGCTGGCACAAGCACCTGGCTTGGTACACGAATGGTAGCTCAGCAGAACAAATAAGTCAGTTTAAACCTGAAGCACATTCATGAAACTAGTCCAGAACCACACGTGTGTAATTGCTAGTGCAGTTTTGCCCCCCATGGCTAAACACATGCCTGTAACTGGAGCAAATATGTACCTACAGTCCTGACAATCAGTTGCTAAGTGAGAGTGCTATGCTGACATACCATTAAAGGGAGACAAATAAGGGGAAGAAGTAATTAAGAGTGAGCAAATGGTAATAGCTAATACACATCCTGACTTCAAAGGTTTATTCACATTCAGGGTTCTTAAATCCGAGCTCCTCAGCTAATGATATATAGGGTTGCTGGATGTCAGATGTCCGTGTTTCAGAAAGGGAAGAAAAGAAGGTGCTTAACATTGATAGCAGCATAATATGTAACTGTTGCACTTAACACAGGTCTTGGAAAGCCACGTTGTATTTAAGACCCCCAGCATAAAGGAAACAGCGTCCTGGATGTTTGCAGAGTTTTTGAGCTGGAGCCAGTAAGAACCTGCCTCCTGAGGATACCACCATGGCCAGGAAAGAGAAACAGCACAGGGATGACATCAAAGCTGTTCCAAACTCCTTTCCCACCTGTCTCCAAGGGGCACTCACCTGTGTGTTTCAGGGTCTATGCTGGCCTTACAGAAAGTGTACATTTAGAGAAGCCTACAGAAGCCCAAACTGATGTCATGCCATGGCAAAGGCCAGTCTGAGTCCACAACTGGAGTGAATTCCCTCAACACGATCATTTCGTATGACATATGTTTTGTAGACGGTCTATGAAGTACATATGCTCCATCTCAAACTGGCAAGTCTCAAGATCTTTCTGGGTAATATTCAGATTTACAGCAGCCTTTGGCATGACTGGAAGCCCGTTCTGGAAGTGTAATTGGGATTTGCCTGTTGACTTAATATTTATTTTATTTTTGGTTTTAGTACAGGGATGGAAAGCCCTATCCAGGACAGTAAATTTTTACAGCTCTGTAAAGACCTAGCCTCATTGTCAAAGGCCTGATGGGCCAGTGTGTAACATTAGGTATAGGCCCACAGTCACTTTGGAGGCAGCTGGGACAGCTGAAGACAGTATTTTCCTTCAGCTTTTATCTGTACCTGTACTCAAAATAGAGATCTGGTGTGGCAGGGGGGAAAAAAAAAAAAAAAGGGAAGCCTTCAGTCAGTTTAGCTCACGTGAAGACATCTGCCATTGAATCATGTATCTTTGGTATCCAAACAGTATTTCTGCACGGTGTGAGGGTGAAAGAGCTGAGGTCAGCATTGTATCAGGACACACAGCACTGCACTCTATACTGCTGTAGTCATGCCTCACTATTGCTTTAATTTAAAACAGTCACTTCACAACAGCAATCAGCACTTGTTCCAGAGTTCAGTACAGGAGACACTCAACTTTGACCCATATCTAACATGGAGATGGGAGTTTTTTTGTTTAGTCTGACAACGATTTAAGATTGCCATCTTGTTAAGCACTTCTACTGTGCTCAGCACAGCGACTGATATTGTTCCCCCAGCACTTTACAGTCGTTAACATATACACTCTGTGGAGTACTGGTGGTACTCCCATCCTGTCAGTGAGCACCCAAGAAACAAAGGAGTGACATGTCCCAGGACATGCCAGAAATCCATGACAGAGAAGAAGTGAACTCTGGTTTCCTAAAAACTGAGCCTAAATACTGTCAGTTTCTCAGGGCCTTGGCTCTGTGTTTGGAGTCTACAAGTACTTTTACAAAATAAATACGTTTTTCTTATTATTAAATTCAGAAGACGACCATAGGGTGATTTGATTAGATCATAGAAGTAGCTTTGTCATGAGAACACAGGGATTTTTAAAGGGCTTCTTAATCTAGTGGAAAAAGACATATTGCAAGAACCTGTGGCTGGAATTTAAAACCAGAAAATTCCAATTAGAAACAAGGTGCAGAATTGAGGCTTTTCTAACTGTAAGGATGATTAAATACTGGAAGGACTGTCCAGAAATTATTTGCCTTTTGAATTCCTCACATCAAGAGTGGATGTGTCTCTGAAAGATCCAATTTTGTCAATCACAAGTTACTGGGCTCGATACTGGGGTAACTGAATGAAATGTCTGGTCTTTGCTAAGCAGGAGGTCGGATTATATCACCTAACCGTCCTTCACAATCTTAAATTCTACAAATCTATGAATAGTAATGACTATCATTGTATGTTACAGTTTGTAAAACAGCAAAGAGCACACTGCAAGATAGCTGGGAGACAATAAAGAAGCACATTATAAAAAAAAGCACTTTGCTCTGAAACTAAACATGTGACCGGTAATTATTTAAACTTCAAGCCCATGTTTCCATTTTTTTTCCCCCAAACAGTATTTTAATTAGGTTTCAATTATAAGGCAAAAAAATAATAATCCATTAATTAAATAGGTACTATCACATGCAGAACAGCATTGCCAACATTCCCACATAATGTGTAGATGCCCAATTGATACAGAAACAGCTGCAGATTCACTGGAATTATACACAGGAAATCTGTAAAGGAGAGCTCTTCTACAGAAAGTTTTATAGGCCTGAGCCTGGGATTCCTCTATTATATCTGAGTAGCTATAAAAACTTTCATGCTAGATCATAACATTCTGTAGTTGTGAATACAACAGATTTTACAGAAAATCTGTTTTAGAAATGTCTCGGGGAGTTTTTCAAATAAAGACATTGGCACTGCTTTGTGATTCTTTGCCTATAAAGCAAAATTCTGTCACTGTCATGCTGTCACGTCTTAAATTTCCACATCCGTTTAAAGACCTGTCCAGACATCAAGACTTGCATGTCCTCCCTTGGGACCACAAATGTAGTATTGATTTGGCAGGTAGGGGTCTGAATAAAACCCACGGAAAAGGATCCGTGCGGCCTTCTGTTTGCATATTTGCCTAACATTCATCTCCACATCAGAGTGCTTGAACATCTCACAGTCTCTAACAGATTTAACTTCCCACCACTTCCGAGATAACAAGAAGTGCAATTGTCACATTACAGTTAGGAAACTGAGATATGGGGCACATGAAGTGATTTTCCTAACATCAAACAAGACATTTGTAGCACAGGAGGGGCAGAACAAAGGTGTGCCTCGTATTCTAGGTTGTTTTCCCCCCTCGCATTTGCCTGACATGGAAGTGATAGAAAGAGAATTGACAGAAGAAATGAAGCTACACAAGAAAAACTTTCCTTACAAAGCACTGCCTTTTTGATGGAGGGAACGTAAGAGGGATATTATGCTTCACAAGCTTCTGAAAATTTCTACCAATGTCTTTAAGAATTTCAGTCACTGACTTTGCATGTGAATTTTGGAAGGAAACACACACACACACACAGAGAAGTCCTTCTCTTGGAACAAGAGCTAAAACTATAAAAGCAAGAAAATGTGGAAAGCAGGCCTGCAGCAGTGTGGTTTGATACTCTGTCTTTAAATCATTCTGGCACTTGTTTTCTTCCCCTCGAGGTGGAAGTGGTTAAGCATCAAGGCAGAAATGCAGTAGCCCTAAATCAGACCATGTCTCTGTTTCTGAGTTTACAAAGCAGATTCCTTGCATTCCCCAACAGAGGTCTGGGTGGTGCTCTACAGTGGTACAAAGACAGTTTCTGCACAGCTGTTTCCCAAAAGCAAGCCCGCTTGCTTGCTTTCTCACCTTGCATGTTTCAATACTGTTGACATATTCTGATATGACCATTGCCTTCTTTTCCAGTCACATACAGGTGGCCCCTAAAACGCCTAAGATTTGAAAGATCCAAATCTATTATTCCAGAAAAGCGAAAGCTGTATAATCCTCCTAATTTTATGATATAAGTTAAACTTTGTCAATTCTTTGATATTTTAAGAGACACTTCTTTTTTTTCTTTGAATCTGTATCCTATCCTTCTGCATCCTCTCTCCCATTACTATCCTTTCCTTCCATTTCCTTACCTGCCCTATTGAGCTCTTGAGCCTGAGGATGAGGTGACAGTGCTGTCTTCCCTCAAATCCCCTGGATTTTTCCCTCAGTCTCCTTGGCTCTCCAAGCCAAATTCTGTCTTTTTTTTCCTCTCTCCTCCCAGCATTACGTCTCTCCACTTGTCTCTCTTCCCACATCTGAAATGCTCCTTTAAAGCAAGAGCCTCTGTCTTTGTGTGTCATTTTGATCTTCTCAGTGCTACCGATCAAGCTATTCCAAAATGACAGAGAAACATCTCTGGCCTGTTCATCCCAGTTAGTGTTACCACAAAATCAGGCAGCTACAGCAAACACTGAAAAATCAAAAAGAGAAGGGTGTGTTCAAGGGGCTCTCCACTTTCCAGCTAAAGGGTGGTGAATCACAGTGTGTGCAGCTCACTGGGCAGCAACAACATGTTGTCATGATGTTGCGTGTTAATATTCCATGGTGAAGACTGAAAACTGGTGAGATCATCTCTGAAGCACTCCCTATAATGTGGATTAAACAAGGAGCCCGTAGAGAGGTGCTTCCCAGGTGTGTCCTCCCAAGGAGACACTGGACATTATTAAGCTGGAGGAGATGCACTGCACATGTCTCTAGTGCAATTGCATGCATCTCCCAAGGTTAATTCTTCTGTGAGCTGTGGGTGGCTGTGGCATTTTTCCAGAAGACAGACATCTGCCACAGCTCCCTGAATTATGGCCAAGGTAGCTCATGATTCATGCATGCCCATAGGCTTAATGTAGCAACTGCTTGGCAGGGCTGAAGTGTCAAGTAGCAAAAAGACCAGGGAGAGCATGGTGGGGCAGGCCCTTCTGTGTGCGTGGGTGTAGGGGGGTACATAAAAGGGACATGAGAAGATAAAGCCAAATACAGGCTATCAACGCACAGTGGTGATTGCATTCCATGTTCAAACATCCCAGCCACTTCTCTTGCCCCCTACACACAATTCCACCTTTCTCTGGATATCACCCTATTGCTGCAAGTGAAGCACTCAAGAAGCGACACGCACTGGAAAAGAAACATAACCCAACCACGCCTTCCCTCTGCAGGGCTCACAACACCCACAGTAACACAGTCTACACATCAAACTGACGAGAGTGCCTGCCGGTTGGACACAGGCAAAATTAAGTAACGGTGCTAGCAGTGAACGTAAAGGTCACAGCCGTGAAAGAAACTGGAACAATAAATAAGCATTCAGGTGACAAGAGGTTTACTACTTTCCTTTAGATAGCTGATTATTTTCTTTCTTGGTATCTTCTACCTTGCCAAAATGGCTCCTGCCTCTTCCCAGCAGAGGTAGCCACCTTTTTTGCACAGCCCTTGAAATTTGGCGGATTCACAGTTCAGTGAAGGCTGTAGGGTTTTCTGTTCCAGTGGCAGTTTTTATTGCAGAATCCAGACCCTCTTCCTGTGCCATGTGTCAAATCTTCCTGCAATGGGGCAGCAATATCCTGTCCTACCCGGGGTTCAGGAAAGCAGAGTGGTTTTCAATGTGACTGACAAATTTTTGCCTCCAAACCAGCCTGAGCTACCTTTGGCTTGTAGTGCAATAGAGGGGAGAAGAGCAGGATTCGAAAATGAGTAAGGATCTCAATTTCCATTCTGTCCTCAATCCTGCAGGGAAGGAACTGGAAGAGATATTCCAGATGGGCATCCAGAATGGGATTAGGTTCTGGCAGTGGTGTTTTAGGAAGAAAGGGTGCAGCAGTTCCGCTGCGATGTTTTCTTTACACTAGACTATGAGAGATAATAGGTCTAATGGTTAAGCTAAGAGTATCGGGAGACCTTATTTCTAGCTCTAATTATATCAGAAATTATCTGTGTTTCCTTAGGCAAATTCCTTGGTTATGCAGTACCACAGTCAGTAAAATGTTTAGGCACCTCCAAAGCACTGAGATGCACAGATGAGAAACATTACTGTCATCACGTGGCACAATTCCCTCACAAAGATACATGCATGCAAAACTTCTGACTGAAGCTAATGGCCAAAGTTTGCGATGCTTTATTACACTCTGAATTGCCTCTGTTAGTTCAGCAACAGTATCTGTGAACACTGTTTTAATGAGCCCCGCGATACTTTCTGTTGGTATTGGCTTACAGTTCCTCAAGTCTATCTAAGTTTGTAAGTATGTTTATCGTAAAACAAAAATCAATAAGGAAGGCTTTTTAAAAAAAAGAAAAAGGCAGTATTATATGCTTAGATAAAAGGGCAAGGAATCCTGTGCATCTGTACTGCTTTTAAAACTACCTGACAATAAGGTCTCATCTTTGGCATAGAAATTGAGCTGTTCCATAGGTACATTGAGCGGGCTACATACCGTGTGAATCTGTTTCCCAATCAACCCTCAATCCCAGGTCTGTTTGCTGACTCTGGCTACCACCATATTGTTGCAGACAAAAGAGGTATCTAGATATCAACATGATTCAAGGGCCTAGGAGACTGCAAGGGAGAGAAAGGGTATTTTCCGAATCAGTTCCCCATGAAATCACTGGAACTAGTGTTGTCCTGGGGGATAATAGAATGGATCATTAGGTGCCTTAAAAAGTTCACATTGGATTTTGAAGCCACCTTGCAAGATGAAAAATCACTAGTTTAGGCAAATAAATAAAAGTCAGTGAATCCTCTTTAAGCTGTGAACACAGGGGCAAAAGGGTTGTAAGAAGAAAGAGATTCCATTCTTCACAAACGATACGTTTTAAAACTCCCCCCTTCCATCTCCAATCCTTCCTTCTCTTCCCTGGTGATTTAATCACAGAAGACACTGTAAATCAAATTGCTTCCTTTCCTCCTCAAGTATGAGTTAGCTCTTAATTAGGCTATTGGGCAAAAATGAAATGCATCCTATTAATAGCTTGGGATATCCTTTGTATTAATGCAAAGGTTAAAACGTATCTTTTCAACATTTCAGGAGTGCGATTCAGGTCTCACAGACAGATGCTTTACCTATTGCTGAACTCAGTGGAATTCATTCTGATTTACATGCACATAAATGAAAGAATAATCAGGCCCACAGTTACTTAATTTTTCTATTTCCAGCCTCTGTTCAGATAAGAGGACTGAGGTGAGCAACCAGATCATTTAGGCTCAATTATTTTCATTCTGTGCTTCCCATATGTACATCATAGGATATAACCTAACTTCCGTGTTTAGGTGAGTCTCAAACCTGACAGGAGGATTCCATACACATATGGAGGCAACTGGATGTTCTCCCGAGCCACTGTTCCATCACACCAAACAGGCATTGCTCTACAACATCATGAATTAATGCCATCATGCCATGACAATACCAGGCAGCGTGATGACATTAAACTGTGCTGTGATGGCATCTCCTCACAAAGACACACTACCCTACTCATGCTCTCAGGTCACCAGTCAGAGGAACAGAGCCTACTGCAGCTTCTAGCTGACATCACGACTGTGTCGGCTGGTGTAACTCTTCACTGTCTGGGTTGGAACGCCTGGCACACATGTAAGGCAGATGTGAAACTGATGGGAGCTGACTCAGTCTGACAAAGCCGGCATCTGAGTAGAACTTCTCCCAGGTTGGCCTGGGATAATGATAATATATGTCTTCATTTTACAGCCGAGGAAATAAATGCACAGAGTCATTGCTGGAATTTGGAAATACAGACTAAGAATTCTGTGCCTCTAGACAATGCTGACTAATATTTACTGTTAAGCCTGTTCTTTTCTGGAGGATACTTACCAAGACTCATACAAGCCTCAGTTACGAAAACTTCTTCCCAGTGAGGATTTTTCATACAGTGATTGCAGATGTCCAAGGAAAAGGTGTAAACTTTGCAGACTTCTTTCACAACATAGATTTGGATTGCTTAGTCTCTTGTATCCTGTTTCGAATCACTCACTGCAGTTTAAGGTAGCTCTTTGGAATGAAAAGTAAAGCCCTGTCCCAGATACTATACTATTACAAACTCCCAACAGAGCAAAGCATACCTAACATTTATGCTCAGAAATAGGTCCTTTTCTACCACTAGTTTTTTTCACGTGAGCAGTATAAAGCAAAATGAAAATGATTCCTGCACCAGCTAGTGTGACTCGCCTTATAACATCAAACAGGAACCCAGAGAACAAAACATTAGTTTCATGCTAGCTACAGTAAACAACATTAGACTGGCTGAGAGCTGTGGTTGGGTCCCAGGCAAAACAAAGTCTTTGCTAAACAACATCAACACAGTAACTAAAATGTGAATAACTAAATCATATCCTGTGCAAACTGAACCACCAAATGAAAGTAAAGCGCTGAATTATTTGAATGCTCTTCAAACCCAATTTAAATTTCACCCACTACTGAGACCTCCATTTGCTGGCACCATAACTAATAATGGGATTGCTGCTGAAACGTCAGCTTTAGCGAGAAGCCCATTAGGAGAATGAGAAAAAAAGAGACATCATACAAGAAAACCAGCCGTTTACAACATGGCATATAAGCTCCTTGCATAGAAATACAAAATAGCTGCAAATAAAAGCCAAGCAATAAACTGTCCTTTTTCCAACATACTCAGTAATCACATCCATCCAGAGCTTCACACAGGAAGCCCTGAATATAAATATTCTACAGCAGATGCTGCACTGGCATGAAAGTACCCTGTTGGGGGACTGGATGATTCAAAGGGTAGTAGAAAATCTGTATGCCTTTAAGATATTGGTCTGAAACCAGCCCAGGTTAATTCTGGGATGAAAGTCATTTCCATCTGAGAGGATTTTTTAGCCAGCTGGAAATGAACTGGAGGTCTACTATGTCCCAGCCTCGGCTGGCAGCTCCGCAGAGGTGCTGATCTATCAGGGAGACTGATCTGTTCCTAAATCGTACCAAGGTTTGTGGCTTGTGCAAGCATGGAGCTGTTCAGGAAACAGGCATTCCTCTTCAGTGCTGCGCATGCATGCTCTTACTCCAAATTAAAGGTCATGGAGACTGAACAAATCCCTGCATGTCAGCCAAGTTGTGTGCACATTCCTATCCCCTGCCCCCAGCTGCAAGGTAAAATATACCAGCACAAGCCACCAGCAGAAGAAAAGCTGGTGCCACGCGCTCAAGTGACACGTGGGTGTTTGCACATACCCTCCTACCCAGGGCAAATTGCCCCTTTTGCTGTCCGTGTCCACGTTTGATCAATTATTTAACCAAAGTGAGTACGAAAGGTTGCACACAGGGCTAACATTAGGCTTAACATTTCTACAAATGTTTAATTCTTTCCTTGCTCTGCTCTAGTTCCCACCAACAAGGATCCTGAAGCCCCAGAGAGTGCTAGAACACTCCATGTCTTCTCTAAACACTGCCAGCTGTGTGATTGTGGGATTTTCAAGTGCTTCATTTCACATTTTCCCATGTTACCTCCCATCAACCATTTTCTAGCCCATTCCCCTGACATACTTTGTGTTTTTTGAAGGAATTGTCTAGCAGATTCTTTGAAGTTAACAGCATTTCTGATATAAGTGTCATAAAAACCACTGTTACTCTGCATGCAGCCTTGCTCTTAGTCGCTGGGTTGCTGGGAAACTATGCTGAGGGCCTCTGCAAGCAACCTACCCCTGTAAGAATCCCGTGGCCCCAAGAATGACCTACTAATTGCTCACCTCTGTTTCAACACATGGGACTTTCTTATGCAGCTGGAGCAGCCAAAGAGTCCAACCCTTGGAGAGATTTTTATCAATAGTTTTCAAATGTCTAAACAGATAGAAATGTCATACACACTTATTTTATCAGCTCTCTTACTGCCCTCACCACAAAGAGTAATTAGGTTAGTTACATCTTCTTTCATTTATAAATCCTGCTATTTCAGCCTGTTCCATCAAACTGACTTTCATAATAGGCTCCACAGGACTCAGCTCTCCTCTCACAGGAGGGTAAGTCAGGAATGTTTGTATTCAGTGAGTGCTGCCACCCCGGTTTGAAACTGTGGTCCTACTGATTAGTCAGTCCTCTTAATTTTGTTAAATACTGAAGCTAAACTCAAGGAGTGATGCTTACATGGCTGATTCTTCTTTTTTTTTTTTTTAAGCTGGGTTAATATCAGGTATCTTCTAACACATACAAATTGCTGGCAACATGAAACATTTCTCTCCCACCGGCTGGTCTGCTGCCCCCCGTTTACTATGACCCCAAAATATGCCACACTGCGTACAATATGCTTATTAGCACAGTTAGGAGCCATTAGGGAGAACTAGCAGAAGTGTTGTTAAAAGGCCTGATGATGAAAATAAATTCTGGTGCCATTCAAGAAATGCAGATATTATATTGTAGACGGCATAAACAGACTGGACTTATGCCCATTATTGATACTGCAGGAAGGAAGGAATTTGGTGTCAAAATCCAGCAAGTTGGGAACTCCTTTACCTCACTGGAATGCAAATTATTTAAACCTGGTAATTCAGTAGGTTCACATTTTTAAATGTAGTCAGCATGAACCTGATTTCTCAGCTTGTAAACTCATGAGGGCAGGGACAGCCTGCAGAGCTGAGTTCAGGAGATCTCGATCCCACTTGGTCTTACTGAACAGCAGTAACGTGAAGTCAGTGACACCTTCAGCATTGTGCATACTTGTCGTTTATTTAGTCATCATCACCATCCTCCTTAAGACAACTTTACTCAATTCCTGTCTCTCACAGATTGATCTATCTTGCACCAATAATCTTACCACAGATTTCCTCCAAAAGGTTATGACATCTTTCCACATATTCTCAGTTACACTGCTTTTATTGACTATCTGTACTTTCACAGTTCTGCATTTCTGAACGGCTGACAAGAACAGGCTACCCGCTGCCCTGCTGCAGCTAAGGAGCAATGCTGGAGACAAATGAAGATATTTGTTTAAAAGTGGGCAGGGACACTCACTCTGAAAAAAGACCAACTCCCAGTATGCGTTGGCTACCTGGATGGAATTCAGCAGGCTGAGGTTAAGGTATGAAGCTCACGTTGGTGTTGTCTCCAAGGCATGAAGACATTTCACTCCAGAGCTCTGTGAGCTGTGTGTAGCCCATAGACAACAATCTGCCCATGTCTGCAGATTAGCTCAGAGCGATTACATTCCTTCTCTCTTACTTCCCTGACAAAATTCCACTTGAACAGTAATTAACAGGTCTTCTCATTACTGCTCTTGAGCTGTTGGAAAATGATTGGTGATTTGGCAACTACTGTACTAGTTTGTCAAGGGCTTCCTACAGCATCATGGCCTGCATGGAGGCAGCTCTCTGGGAGCTGGCGACGGGACAAGGCTTGGCAGGAAGAGTGGGAGAGACCTGTAGAATTGCCGTTTCCTTGTCCTCAGGATTTCCATGCAGCCACATGAACTTGTCAGTTTCAGAACTCAGAATACAAACCTGAAGAACTAGAAATCTGTCATTTTTAACCCAAGCTGGTGAAATTCAGAGCTCTAACATTGTTTGAATAGCAAGGCTTAATGCTATTACTTGAATTAGCTTCTTTTTATGTCCCTGGGAAATGTAAATATTATTATGACATCTTCACTGTTGTAGGAACTCATGAAAGTTCCAATTGTAAAGTCACTGATGTTACTGAGTCTTGGCAAGAAGACTGAAGGAGACTTTGAGAGACCATCTAGCACAGTCCCTAGCACCAAAGCAGAAACAGTTATGTCTAAGCCTAATTCTCTACAGTCACTGGCTGTAACTGGGGCTTCTTTAGTGATAACTTGAACATACCACCTTGGGACAGCAGTCTTGTTATGTAAAAGAAGCCAGTATTTATAATCAGCTGACAATCTTGACAAGCATAATATCCTTTATAAAATGTTTGGTTATTAATAGGATCCACATTGCCCAACTACTGATGTTCTGACCTATTAGACTGCACTTTTATCCCTTTAGTATTTATTCCAGTTTCTCTTAGAAAATGTGCTCTTTTATTCTCCTTGGCAATGCAGGAGCATTAGTCTGTTACTTCTGTGTGCATTCCTGGCATCGGGGAGAAAACTAGTGAGAACCAACCTGAACATACTTCAATGCCTGCCCCTGTGCTCTGTCCACAGGCTGACTGCTGCAGTTAAATCTCAAGTAGTAACTTGAAGCAAAGAGAAATAAACAAATATTGGACAGGTGGTGTGAGAAACTGCGGTACTAAAAGCCGGTGTAAGTACTGCTAAATATGTAAACCACACTATTTAAATGTGGGTTGCCCCATCTCAGAGATGAGTGAAAACACCAGGATGTTTCTGACCACTCTCACCAGATCCACCTGCAAACAATTTAATGAAAACTGTAGTGTTTGGATGGGTTCTTATGACAGTTATGTGCCCATATATTGTAGTTCAGTCTGCAGTAATCAGAATTCACATCCAAAACCTCTCTTTGGTCTGGTATCCTTACTGGAAATTTTCTACAGGAAATTAAGGAAAGCACACAAAACAGACTGGCCTGTGTTTGAATTGGTCTCTCCAATATTATATCAACACACATGCACAGTTTATGTTATTTATACCCATTCAGTGGACTACCCAAAGTGTCAAACCCATGTCTTCCATCAGTATAAAACTGTTTATGACTTCAGTCAAAAAAACCCCCACCTAAGTATCACTGGCCTGGTGGCTTGTATTCTCCCACTGACAGCCAGCTTTTAATTCAATCCTTGTTCTTGCATTCATAAGAAAAAGAGGCTTCAGAGTGCTCAGCAATCTGGCCCAGTAGTTACAACAGTAGCTTGAGACATATGAAAGCTAGAATCCACGCTTTGCTTTGCTATTATCTTCTCCATGACACTTCCTTTCCCTGGAACTGTTTCAGCTCTGCCCTAATTTTTGTCTGGTCACCCAGGCTCTAATGTAGTAGTCCTAATAAAAGCAACACAGTAGGTGCAGGGACTGCAGGCTCATCTTTGCTCAGCAGTGCAATAGCTTCTTGGAAGCAAGCAGAGGTGAAAAATATAACTAACTACCTTTCCTATCAAAATCAGCAGGAGAAGCCAAAGCTATAGTGTCATCCTACTTAACACATGCGAGTCCTGGTGCAATACCCTTCTGCAGCAGTTTGATCCATACTGCTATCTCTGTCACAGAAAACTGAAGTAGATGGAGACATTGACACCAGGTGATTAGTCCAGGATGCAGCGAGAGTCTGTTTCAGATCTGGGTTAGAAGAAAGTTCCCAGAGCCTGGTGCTTTTGTCAGACTACATCTCATTATTCCTGTCCCTTCACACAAAATATTGAGGTAAAGAATAACCCTCCAAAATCCCAGAACTGCAGTCACAGATACAAATTAGAAGCGTTATCTGGAAGAAATCAAGTAATATCTGCCTGTTCAATGAGAAGGGGTCCAGAATATGGTTCTTTTGAAGGATTTGGGTAGGACTGCTCAAGGATGGTATTCAATTAGCCTGCATCATGCTGTGGTTTGCTTCCTCCCCCCCAGCCCCACCCCCAGCATTTGTACCTTGTTCAATTCATCGTCTATTTCCTTATCATCAGATTAAATTATATTGGTCATTTAATATCCTGTAATCTTTAGGTCTAACTCTTCTGAAAGAATATTGTGTGACTAAATAAAATATAAATATGTATTACTGGTTAAAATCTCTATGGTTAAGGTTGCTCAGCTCTTTCTCACATCCGACACTGTGAAAGGGAATATGTCTTTTGTCACCTCCAGAGGAAATAATGTAGTAAGATAATAGGAGGGACTAGAGTTAGAGCAGGGAGCTAAAAGGGCACGAAGAGGGTGGCAGAAGGAGCCCCAGGACTGGCTTCTGCAGAGGGAAGAAGTCAGGTTATGGGCCAAGTAGATGGTGGAAATGAGGTGTATAGGATGAAAAGAGCTCCAAGGGAAAGAAAGCACAGGGTGACTACAAACTAAAAGGAAGGGAGATGGAAATTTGGAAAAGTGAGTTGGAACTGATGGAATTTTGCTTGTTAATGGAGTGACTAAAAAAAAAAAGATCAGGAGAAAAGCTGGGGAAGAGTAGAGAACTCAGGAGGAGAGAGAACTGACTGAGAGCAAAGGAACTACAGCACAGACCTGAACTGAACCCATCCCTCCTGCATTACCTATTGTCAGCCAGGATTGTGAAATTCCCTGACAGCGTGCATCTGATTATTTCTTTTTCTGCATCCTTTAATGTCAGGATCACATGACATATAGCAATATAATATTGTACCCTGTTAGCTTAAGCGATAGAAGTCTGCACTACAGATCTGAAAAAGCAATATTAAACTCTTGATGCAAGAATTGCTACAAGTCTTGCTCCACCGTGGATCTAGTCATCACAATCTTGCTGACTGAGGAAAACCATCTCTGTGCTCTGATGAAGAGAATTACACTATAAAAGAGTTTAAAGACTGTCAATTTTGCCACACCAGTGATCGTGAAGGTGTGTGCCACTCAGGACCCAAACATGAAAACGGAAAAAAGTTTGTTCAACAAACTTTAGAGCTAGGACTTGAACAAGTGCACGTGTCCATAAAACTAGGAACAGAAGGCATGGGTGCTATTCTTAGGTCTGCCAGAAGAACGGCATGGCCTTGGGCAATCTATTAACCTCTCCACACCTCAACTTCCCTATCTATATAAAAGAATGAGGATGACATATTTTGTACTTGACAGGTTTGTGGATCACTCAGACCGATGAGATACACCCAAGGGTAGCTCACACAAACTAGCTAGTCCTGCATCTCTAGGCAGGAGAGCGGCTGTTTCCATTTTATGCGCCACCCAATGCAGTCAGAATTATGGCCAGAAGTCAGCTCCTGTGGTCCATTAATATACACCCTGGCATCTTTCAATGCTGCATTTGAGAACTAATCTGCCTCCAGTCTCGGCTAATTGGAAAAGGTTTTTTCTCTACGTTATGTGGATTTCCAAAGTTAAATCTTGAGTGATAGACAGTGCTGTCACAGCAGCATTAAGTGTTTAGAGAGTGATTATTCTTGAAAGACTTTCATTTTTCAAACTTCTGCTTTTAGAAAAAGCTGTGGAAATAAATGAGAACACCAAGGGCTAAGCAACACTTTGAGCTTTACAACAATGATCTCCAGAAAGGGGATGCAATTGCCCAAAGCCTTGTCTATTGCATTTACAATTAGAAGAATCTGCAGGTTTCCTCATATCACTGTTGGCATTTAGGGGCTTGCATCATGTAAAATCCTATTCATAACAGTCAATGTGCTCCTGAGAGGAATCACTCTCCAAATGTCAATATACTTTTTTATATCCATTCTATTTAATAAAAAAAGAGACAGCTTCAATTAGCGAGGAATATTCTATATAAATTAGATTATTTTTAAAGTTCCAGCAATATTAAAAGATATTTTTAGTAAATGAACAGCTGTCACTTTGGCAACATTTGTAGCCTTTTACTTTTTTTTTTGCCCCCATTTGATACCTGGTCACTTATTCTGTATGAGTCCAACCCACACTCATAATTCCTCACTACAGTTAACAGAAACTATGCCTGCTGAGAAGATGAATAGGAAATATTTGGTATTTATGATCTCACTTCCACCAGCAGGTGAACAGCCAGCTCTGTGGAAGCTGAAACTCACCCCATACAGTCTGTGTGTTGCTGATCCCTGAATCAGTGTAAGTGGAAGGGCAGAGAAGGGCCCAGTTTAGAACAGCAATCCACCTCATTGAATGCCAGAGGAAACCAGCACGTTGTGCTGTGGTGATGCATGCAAGCCCAGGCTGTAAGCACTGACCAGGCTGTAAGTCACAGCCTTGCCGTGTTAGCTGTTAGGAGATTAAATCCCCAGTCTTGCTAACAGCAGAGGTGGAAAAGTGGGTCCTTTCCTAGAAGCCCATCTTTGACATATCTTCCCCTCCTCTTTCATTCTCTTGGTCTCCCATCAGTACCAGGGCTTGAACACTTCCTTTCCTCTTATTCCCTAAAGGAATATTTAGCTTGCATTTTAGCAAAAAGCTTTTATTATTAATATTATTATATACAGATTTATCAGTGAAACTCTTCAGAGGGAAAGCTTTTGTCATCCGTGAAAGTGCAGCACAAAGAAACCTGGCCTTATCTTACTAATTACTCCAGTGCCTCCCCAAATCCTATCAAGCTGCTTGTTATTAATCAGTCAGAACCGTGTTGCCTGTATGGTGATATAACATATGCCAGGATGAGATTTGTTTACAGAATGCCAACTTTGGCAATAAGCAGGGGGATGCTGATGCCAAGAGAAGCAGCCTTGCTGCAGTCCATGAGCAGGATCAGGGGCCAGCAGACACGTGAGTTTTTAGGTACTGGAGCCAGAGGGCTGTGGACTCCATGCCCACATCTACCTCCCCCACATTGTCCCTAAAATAACAGCATATTTTGAGTTAGCCTTGAGCCCAGAAGAAAAATTCCTGGGATAGATGTGGACATAACTCTATTAGGGGTGTCAGACAGTACGGTGCACATCTGATGTCCCTTGAAAAGAAAGAGGTAAGGGTAAAAGAGCCTCTCCTACCTGCCTGCTGATTTTATACCTGCATCCCAGCAACACAGAAGGACAAAGAAAATCTTATCACAAGGTTAAAGAAAATCTTATCACTCTGGGTTAGTGCCAGACCCGTGACTTCACTCTTCAAGCAAATTTCTGCTTAAAGCAAGTGAGAATTTTGCCTCAAGAAAGGCTGCTGCAATGAGGACAGAGCGCAAAGCAAATCTGCAGCACTGTCTAAAACGCAAGTGTCTACTAAGGAAAAAGCAGCAGACGTCGATGAAGAAAGTTGGACAATAAGGTTTCACTAGAAAGTGATTGTGATTTTTGCTGAGTGTAGAATGAAAAGTCAAGAACAGAAGTGCTTCCTTGGGGTGGGGAAATATATAAGAAACAAGAAGAGCATCACGTGATCTTTCTCTTGAGACATCCTTCTACTTTCTGGCAATCAGCAGCTCAGAGTGAAGATGCAGCTGAACCCACCCCTCTTTCCACGTGAGAATGTCAAAATATTTTGCTAACAGTGGCAGGTCAAGTTTCACAGCCAGGCTGAAAAACAGCAAATTACCATTGCTATTTACAGGTTAGGAAACTGAGACATGTAGAGATGAAAGAACTTGCCCACAGTCCACTAGAGGCCACACTGAGAAGAGAATCCAGGAAATCTTGTGGATCTTAAAAATCCACCTGGACAGGACATGGAGGGAGCAAATGGGACTTCAGTTTAGCATTTATCCTAGCAGCAGCATCCAGTAAGACAGTGGGTCTGGGCCCCAACCCTAGCTTAGAAAAGCCTAAGCTGACCTTCCAGCCAAGGAGTAAGAGTACTGTTGAGTCAGCTGTACAACAATGCAGAGGGAGATGGTGATGGCTCATAAATCTGTTTTATATTTTAGCATGCCATTAATCTATTCATAATTAGGACAAAGCACAGGATGAAACCCTAGGCAGGCACTGATGCTGCCCTTATTACCCGTGGACTGATTCTCCTCTCACTCACACTGGTGTTTCATCAGTGACTTGCTGCTGTTTCTCTGGTTTGCTTTACTGCAGTGAGGATATGAATCTGGCCCAGAGCTCTAATATCTGTTCTAATTTAATTCGTGTCTGTCTCCACATGGGAACTCTCATCTAGACACAGCCCCCTTTGGGCCCTGTGCTACTTCCAAATATAGGACCTTTTCCCATTTGTGCCAGATTTGGTGGGAAGCCCACCTTACTCTAGTTCATTTACATGACTTGAGCACTGTTTTAAGGTTAGATTTAAGATGTTTCTCTCCTCTGCCTAGAGACCATTTTAAGTACATTGCATGTTTTTTTATTTTGTGCAGTTTTCTTGCACATAAATCAATACATAATGAAGCTTTTACACTCACCAAGGGACCGTGCAGACATTAACTCTTCCAGACCCCTGGGAGGTGAGTAAAATAAAGAGCATTATTAGCCTCTCTATCTAGGTCTTTCCAGTGCATTCCACTGAAGAGTAGGGACATGTCAGACTTTACAAACAGGCAAAATGAGGCTGGGAGATTAAGGAGTGAACTGTACTAGGACAAGAAAGAATGTGACCCAGAGAAATCAGCACGTGCTTACTGCAGCTGAAATGCGCAGAGAGCCCATGCCCTGTGTGCCATGAAGCTGTGCTCTCCACAACAGACTTCGGATGCAAGTTGGATGCTAAGCCAAGGCCAGTGGATTTATGAAGACATGATGATCACCTCCTAATTCTACCCCGTAAGGGATATGCCTTCAGAAAGCAGATAGCTCCCAAGAGTTATGGAGATGATCGCCCTTCTTTGGGAAGAAAACCTTTGGGTGTGATAGGCTAGAGATGGAGACCTAGTGATTTCCCCATGGTAATGCAGCAGAACAGGCCAAAGAACTGACATGACAGATTCTGGCTCTTAGCTCCAAGTGCGATTCAACACAGCATTGCTGTCACAGTGGTATTCCCTTCTACACTGATTGGCAGATTCACATTTAATACAAGTACATCATTAAAGTCTTGAAAGGACAAACCTGTGAAATGAACCGTTTCCCTTTTCCAGCAACCCCACGTGTAAGAGGACAACCCAGAGCAATACCATTGCATGAGTAAACACCTGGGAATGTCTAAAAAAAAAAAAAAGAACTGTGGAGGAAGAAAGAAAAAAATTATCATGGCGTAACCCAGGGGTGTGCATTTGTTACAAGATCCCTCTGTGCCCAACCACAGAGAATATCAGCTTGCTAGAGCCTGGAGCTCATGCAACAGCAGCTCACACTTCTTAATTCTAGACAAGAAAGCTCAGCCCCTGCTGTGTTGGCCAGGATGGAGGCCAATCACAACACGAGGAAAATCCTTTTAATATATTGCATATCATTGCAGTAATCCAAGACAAATCTCAGAAAAGAATATGACTTTTGCAAGAGTATTTTAGTCACTGTGAAAATTATTCCAGTGACGAAACAGCAAAATTATTTAGCAGCATTCAAGTTGCCTGTCAGCCCTCAAATGAGAATCCCCAGGCACGAGTCTGAGGGGTCACAGCATCCAAGAGGATGCCAGCAAATGCTGCAGTTCCCACCAACTTCTCTGCATGAAGGCAAATATGGTTGTGCAGACCAAAGCAGAGAACACAGCTACACAGCACAGCACCAATACAGAGTTCAATTTTCTATTCCAGGGGACCAGCTCCATTTGTCGCAAAACTGTTACACACGTATGTGCACACGCCACAGCTTCTTTATAGCCCTTTCTGACTTACAAGATTTAATGGCACATGCTAATCACATCTGCAAGCTTCACATTTTGCTATCAACAAGTTTAGAAATACTCTTCTAAAAGAAAAAGCTGAGACTCAAATTACTCCAGATTATACCAGTTTAAGAAAAACATTAAATATTACCCCACGTAATAAAATTATGAGATGTGTCAATACCAATGATTATTTGTTAAATAACTTAGACCAAATCCTGCCTCAGTTCCCAAGAAAGCACTATAGATCTAATCAGGAATCTCCACTTACCTAGTGAAGGCAGGAATATCAGCCCTCTTCTACCCACGGTCATCCACACCATTCTGAGGGTTTCTCTGTTGCCATTACACAAGGTGGAATAGGTGGATTCTGGCTCTTTTAAACATGTTTTCGAAGTTCAAAAGCTGAAAAAAGTGATATTTAAAAATACTGAATAAGACACTGGTTGTGAAAATCTCCAAATTAGAAGAATGTGTAACACAACAAAAAGATGCAGAAGAAATCTATAATAATAATAAATCTGTAATAAATAATAAAGAAGTAATTAAAGGCTGTTCCCCAATATACGCAAAGTGTCTCTCCTTAAAGCAGCAAAGAAATTCACAGAAACAAAGACTATTTGTCCTTCTTATGTTGAGAATCATCACTCCAATTCACACACTGCAAACATACCATCAGAAGGGTTTCCTTTGTAAGCCATTTTGAAAAATAAAAAGGTGCTTGTCACAGGATCTGAAGTTATCAGTACAGCTTTAATTTCCAATGTCTAAACTCTTATCTCTTTTATTTTAATTTAAAATCCTGAACACCTTTATTAATATCTAACACTTCTACAACACCTTTCACCATTAAGTCTGAAAATGCCCTACAAAGATTAGAGATATTATCTCAATTTTACAAAAAGCGAAACAAGCATGGGAAGCTGATTCACCCAGACCCACCCAGCAGACCAAGAGCAGATACAGAGCTATGATCCATTCTTCTGTGTGTTCTAGTCCTGAGGAAATTAGCATTTCCTTTAATTGCATTTTTATTTCCTTTTAGAGAGCACATAGGAATATCTGGAAATTCAGTAGCAATTTTTGAAAGTGCTTTTGGGGAAAAGGAAGATTTTAGTCACTCATTATGTGACTAAATTAATGCACATAGAAAAACACTCCCATGAATATAAAACATGGCATACACGCCACTTTCTAGGCTATTTAATATTTGCTCAGAAACTCTGAATCAAATCAAATCCCTCAACTCAGTATT
Organism: Buceros rhinoceros silvestris; assembly: GCF_000710305.1. Classification (NCBI taxonomy): domain Eukaryota; kingdom Metazoa; phylum Chordata; class Aves; order Bucerotiformes; family Bucerotidae; genus Buceros; species Buceros rhinoceros. The sequence continues at coordinate 23,897 of NW_010399480.1, forward strand.
GTTTACAATTTATTTCAACATCAATTGATGAGACACAGAGGTTCTCTTCAGTTTACAAGTGCCTGTGCTTTGCTGATGTCACCTTCAACAACACTTGATCAGGTCTTTTGTGGTCCTCTGCCATATCCAGCTACTGATACTTTCTCAATATTTGTACCTGTCACTCTCAACTCTGACGGGAAGCCTGAACTAGTTCCACTGCGTGTTTAAAGACGTATTTAGCACAACAGTAATTACAGAGTTTTTACTTACCACTTTAATTCAGTCGCTTCACAATGTCCGTTGATTATTTGCCTACAGAGACACTTTCCGTGCGCTACGTAGTAGGCATTATTGTACATACATTGAGCTAAAAATTAATTTCATGAGCATTTCTAGGCTTTGGACATAAACTCTCCTGCAAATTAGAAACAACTTTGGGCACCTTGGCCAGACAACACCAAAGCAGGAGAATGCTCATCACACAAATTAAATTGCTAGCACCGAGCTGCCCCTGCCGTTTTCCCTTGGGTCGCAGAGATGGGAAACACGGGCTCCCTGAAAATTTCCCAGCTCAAGTACCGGCACATTCCAGGCACAGGAACAGCTAACCCATATATTAGTCACCAGGGTAATAGGTGTTTAACACCACGTACCAGAAGAAAACAGAAACATTTTACCAGGTAAAGCCAGTGGGAGAGCTGGAGTAGGACGATGAGGTATAATTATACTCACTGGAATGTGGCCAGAACACTAGATCGAATACAGCTAACATGTTAAAACCTTGAACAGTCGGGGATACTTCAGCTTTCTGCCTTACCTAAAAGACAGCACGTTGTCTCTGTGTGTAATAGCATACCGGCTGGGTCACAGTGGTTTGCGGGAGAGTTCTCGGCGTGTATTGTATGCATTAGCACACACCTACCAATATTTGAAACCAGAGCATCAGTAGAATCTACTTAACGCACATTTGCATAAATATACATTAATTTGCATAAGATTACATAAACACATGGTCATTTCCGTCCTGACACCCACTCCACATGTAGTACTTACTCTGTGTCCCCCATGAGGGGAATGTCCCCTCACAGAGGAGAGAGCCCGGGCACCGTGAGGGGAACAGCCCCGCGGAGAGGGGAAGGAGAGCCCGGGCACCGTGAGGGAACGGCCCCGCGGAGAGGGGAAGGAGAGCCCGGGCACCGTGAGGGAACGGCCCCGCGGAGAGGGGAAGGAGAGCCCGGGCACCGTGAGGGAACGGCCCCGCGGAGAGGGGAAGGAGAGCCCGGGCACCGTGAGGGAACGGCCCCGCGGAGAGGGGAAGGAGAGCCCGGGCACCGTGAGGGAACGGCCCCGCGGAGAGGGGAAGGAGAGCCCGGGCACCGTGAGGGAACGGCCCCGCGGAGAGGGGAAGGAGAGCCCGGGCACCGTGAGGGAACGGCCCCGCGGAGAGGGGAAGGAGAGCCCGGGCACCGTGAGGGAACGGCCCCGCGGAGAGGGGAAGGAGAGCCCGGGCACCGTGAGGGAACGGCCCCGCGGAGAGGGGAAGGAGAGCCCGGGCACCGTGAGGGAACGGCCCCGCGGAGAGGGGAAGGAGAGCCCGGGCACCGTGAGGGAACGGCCCCACCAAGATGGTGAAACAGGCCTAGCACTACAAGACCAGCCGCTATGAGAAGAGAGGAAGCCCGAGGCAAAGAGCACCTTTAAGCGGTGAGCCCCGAGGGCATGAGGGGGAAGGCCCTTCAGAAAGGAGGCTCTGCCTGTGGTATTAGTTTCTCAGGGAACGGGCTCTGGGGTGAGTGAGACTTGACCCTGTGAAGGAGGGCAGCTGCCCAGGAGCCACCCAAGATGATGGAGGATGTGGAGATACCTATGATGGAAAGAACTGGTCTGACTTGTGTGAGTTTCGCAGTGCTGAGAAGGGCTAGGGTAGAGGGAGTGGGGAAGGGCCGGGAGCATAGTCAGAAGCGGGCTTTGGAGGGGCAGGTGTCATCTTATGGGCTGGGTGTGTGGGGAGGGAGTAGGGCTGTGGCTTGGTAAGAGCCTCTGAAGGGCCAAGGGGCAAGTGACTCTCTAAGGGAAGAAGTAAAATCAGCTCATGAGGGTTAGAAATGGGGGAATAATCACACTAGACTGCCTGGTGAGGTTCCCCATTAGACCTGTAGACAACTCAGTTGCCTAGCCCTGTCCCATTTCCCTGCAGCTCAAATGGCCAGGGCCATGCCCTGTTTTGTTCTGCTGGGGGATTTGAGTCTAGCCTGCACTTTGCAGAGCAGGTTGGAAGAGAAGGGGGCATTGTCATGAACTGAGAGCTCAGGGCCATGTTTTTGAGCAGTGCTGGTGTTTGAAATGCAGGGGCAGTGAGAAATCCCAGTGCTGTGCTACTGAGAAAGCTGTTCTGGAGGTCAGCAGATGGGAAATGCCACGACCAGGAGGAATATGAATAAGGTAGGCTGTGGTCAGCAGGAGTCATTCTGAGCAAAATGATCTTTAGGGTTACAGTGGTATCTCTAGGGATGCTGCACTGGGACAGTGAAGTAGTTCTGGGCTTGTTCCAGTGTGATTAGGATCAAAGTCTGGTAAAAACATTGGGTTTGTGGTTAAGGCATGGGACAGCAGCTCAGCAACTGTGGCTGCAATCCCTTCTCCCTGACTGGCACAGTAGACAAACTGGAGCAAGGCTGCTAATTTCTCTGTCTTGCTTGGATATCTGTGAGTTTTTACAATGCCAGTTAAATCAGTGGTGTCTCTCCCTATGTAAATGTGTAGCAACTAGCATGGTGATTATTTGTTGTGCTCAGTGGGTTTCCAAGGGGGCTAAAATTTTCTGAGGTGATTAAGTCATTTGATCAAATAAGGCTTTATAAATAATGATGTTATTTAACTGTAAATGTTTATTATATAAGAGATGAAGGAGAGAAAATGGAAAAAATATTCATATGTAGGAATTGTTTAGATTGAAAGATTCCGAAAAGCTTGTATTAGGGAGCAGTAGATATTTAAAGGGCACTGTTGAGTAATATTAAAAATAGTTTCAATAGTCATTGCTTGTAGAAGTCTCTCACGACCCTGCAAATGCTTTCTCTTGGTACTGATTTTGTCCTTTTCCTATTCACTGAGCAATGATTATTTCCCTTGCTTTTAAATGAAGCTGAAATTAGTCTGGTTATTTTTGTTTAACAACAACAACCTCAATGCATGTTGTGCTTTTTATCCTGCAAAAAGAGCTTTGTTTGTTCCCTGGCATTGGAGATGATGTCAGCAAAGCTCCCGGAAGAGCAACTGCTGTTAGCTAATTGCTGGCTGCTTCACAACCAGCAAAGGCAGGAATGAAACCGAGGTACGTCTGTAGGCCCTACAGAATGTAACCTGTGCTTACATGCAGTGGTGTGACTTTCTTCATCGCAATATGGTAGCATGAAGCAGGCATGATGTGCTTAATATATAACCCTGATGCATTAGGGTCGTTTTCAGAATTCAAGTTATTCCTCTGTTCAGTAATAGTAATATGTGGACAATTCCTGTTTTATGTGTTTAGAGGTGCAACTTTTGAATAACATATATGACATGAAGATATCTGAAAGGATAAGCCCACTGACAGACTCCAGCAGGAGTTTGCACATGGGCTTGATTTTTGTCACTTCACATAAGAGCAAGGAAGTGTATTTTTGTTTGTTTTGTTGGGAACATCTTTTATCCATTTAGGACACTATCAATCTAACACATGCATCCTGTTCCCACTAACAGCGAGACAGACACTGAAATGAGGGCAGGAGATGAATACCGTGAAGATAGAAGAAAATGTCTGCCTTAATTCCTGCT
>NW_010399480.1:27780-55364 GCF_000710305.1 Buceros rhinoceros silvestris
TCCTGCTGGCAGCAGTTCATTATGTCATGCAGAGTGCTAAGGTCTAATTGCATAGAGATGGCCAGCCCTCGTGCAGAAGTTTATCTCGTTTGGCAGACTCGTAACTAGGACAATGGTGATTCCTCAACCCTGCAGTCCCATAAGCCAAAGGGTTAATTTTTATTCCCACTGTGATTTCTGAAACTCTCTCCTTTGATGGAATCTGCATTCAGATTCTCCAGCAGTGAAGAAGAGGGCAGGTTTTTCCCTTCCAGGCTTTCATTATGTTGCAGTTTTCATGATTTTCCAGGGCTGCTGGGTTCATGAAAATTAATGCAATTCTGCCAGACTGTTTCCTTTGCTTCTGATGTGCCCTGATGCATTATGAAACCATTCAAGGGACTGAAATTTCCCTTCCACTGAGTTCAAACCAACAGGGTTTGATTTGCGCTGTTTCCAGAGATTTCTTTATGACTCTGATATTGTTCTAAGTAGCCCAATGGAATAAATTGGAGAAGTTTTCTGTGCTTTGGACCCTTCCTTCCAAAGCTGCTTCCCATATGATGGCATCAGCTCTCTTTGGGAAGTGTTACATATACTCAACAGGCAGATTTTGCAGATATGTCTGTTCTGTAGTATTTAAAAAAAAAATGTGTTGTTCTTTCTCTTCCTGGGCAAGGAGAGGGAATCGGGTAATGGACAGGGAATATTTAACAGACTGGAGTTTTCAAAGGCAACCGGAGACTGATGCAATTGGTGTAAAGTAACTAAATACTTTCTTCTCTGATGTGTACTTTTAAGTCTGCCATTGATGGCATCTTAGCTGATGGTAAGCTCAATTTTAGCTGGGGGAATTTCCACTGTAGGCTTGGGTTTGCTTTAGTGCTTTATTGATTGCCTTAAAGTAGTCCTGTATTTCAGAGAAAATCTTCTGTCAGGTGCTGCAGTTTGGATTTCTTGATTATGTCATGCCTGTGTCTTGTGGCAGAAAAAGTAAACCTTGAAGAAGAGAAAAGTTGATTTTTGAATGTAAAGGAACATGAAAAATCAGGACTGAGCTTGATCATGTGTACTAGAGAGGAATAAAGGTTTCATGAAGAGCTGTCGAGTAAACCCATGTGAGAAGTTCATCCTGAATGTCAGGGTGATTGGGAGCTATGAGCCAATACCTATATATTGGCATGCCATGATTGCACATCCTGGAAGACCAAATGAGCTTTTATTTTTATATTTTTCGATGTATGCACTGAATATATAGGCTCCATGCAGAATCCTTTCCCTGCTTTTTTGACAGTGGTGTATAGGTGTAACTGAGCTATCTTCAAAACAGGGCACAATGCAAGTGTTTCACATCTTTAAAGAGATGTTGCATAGAATAAAGCCAGTCTGTGCTGCTGGGTCTGCATGGCTTGTGCTGTGTGTGCTGACTCAGTCTGAACTAGCTGGAGGATGCCAGTATGTGTTGCTGATTGCACTGTGGATGTACCCACAGGGAAGAACTAGCTCAGGAGTGCCCCAACTCCATCATTCACGTGGTGACATCAGGTGGAGAAAGGGCTCTTCCAAGGAGTTCTCCCTGCCTTACTTTTCTGTGTTACTGGTTTTCTGTGTAGTGGTTCAGTAACCTGCAAGAAATGGCCAAAGGGCAACTTTACCTCCCATCCCCTCTTCTATTCTCTCTTAACTAATTTGCTGAAAGGACAGATAAATTCCAGTGATTATGTCCTTATAAACTCATAGATAAAGATTAAAGTGGATAAGGAATCTCTTCCAGTTCCCTATTTATTTCTTAGTGGCTTTCTCAGCAGCCCCAGAACACTCTTGTGCCTTTGAGTGTGTAAATGAGCCAATTCCTGTCTCCAAGTATTTCCAAGGAGGACTGAGGCAAGCACCACCTATTCCAATGATTATATGCCTATTCTGTACTGTAATCCCGTTCTTATTCTGCTGGGACACCTCATACTGTTTAGCAGTGTGTGAATAGCAGGGTGCTTATGACATGCTGACATCTACTTACATCTTGCAGCTGAAAACCCTGGTTCTACTGAGAAAATTGCTGTAATTTCAGGTATAAATGCATGAAAATTCTTGATGTCAATACTGTACTGTCTCTATAATGATGCCTGATGCATTTTCTGGAAGAGTGGGGTAAAACTGTGTAAGTAGGAAGTTGAAGGGGTTATTTGGTTGTTGAGTAAGTGCCTCTTGGGTAAACTGTAGATGAAGCACCTAGAACATTAGCTGCATGCACAAATAAAAGTATCTCAGTACAGCTGGCAGAAAATGAATGGCTGGATAAAACAGCAGTTGTAGGTGAATAGCTTCAGCTTTTTCTCTGTTGTGGGACAGGCAGGCAGTGTCACAGTGGGCTGCAGTAATGATGAGCTATGCCTCTGTCAGCACCTCTGATGACTCTACTTGAGGACATTGCCCATGGTAGGGCATCAGCCTGCCCCTGTCCTGGCCCAGCAATGTAACACTGGCATCCTGGTGTGTTAGCACAACATCCTGATGGCAAAGTCTGCACTTGAATCAAAAAGCCCTTCAACAGCATTCCTTCCTTCCTCTTCCTCTCTATTCCTGCACTTTCATTTCTTCAGTTTTAACTGCTTCATGTTTTTTACTTTGTGGCTTGAAATAGGGAACCATCAAAGAGCTGGTGTAAGGACTCCTTTCCAAAGGTTTTATTTGTCATTGTTAATTGGATTGCTCATAGCTGGTGGGTATCTCCTTAGCTGCCCCCACAGCAGGGGCATGGAGAGGAAAGGAAAGAGTATTTTTTAAATGCTACAAATCACGCAGAGACAAGGAATGGTTTATAATGATCAATAAAACAATTATCCTGTCATTACCCAATACACTGTCATGATGGCTTCAAGCAGTGGTAAGGAAAATATAAATAATAATAACATACATAAAGACGAAAAATCAAGAGCCTCATTGGTGATGGTAAAATCTACAGCCCACTAAAATGAGGCTCCCAGCTTGGAGCATATCAAAGGTAGCAGGTAGAACTCACCTGCAATTATTTAATACTGGTTTTGCTTGTGTTCTAGCAACACCTTTAGATTTTTAGCTGACATCAGGGCTCTCTGTACACTCGTTGTTCGCAATGAGAGCAAGTTCCAGCTCTGGAGTGTTTCAACTTAAGCAGAAGAAACAACAGCCATTATTCTTCCAGGGACTAGATTTTCTTTGCTGTGGGAGGCACTGAGGATTGAGGATTACAGTTCACTTCTGTTTCCACTGAATGTACAAGCTCAAGCTGAGATTTTTCCTCCCTTTGGGCTCAAAAAAGACACTGCATGGATGCCTGCTGGACTTGAAATGTCTTTGCCAAATTTAAATTGGTGGGAAAACTTTTGATAGTTTCAAATAGTGCATATTTAATTCATCATTTTATAGACACTGCTTGAACCAACATACCCAAAACAGGAAGGGAAGAGCTCTTTTAGTACAGGAATGACTGGAAACAAGGTGATTGTCAAGTGCTGATACTGTCCCAGGGCAGGATTTCTCCAGTCCCTGCCCTTGTAGTACCTGTGCACTCCTCAGAAGATCTGGACTTGTGCCGCTGTATAGCCTCTGCCTCTTCCTCTGCCCTTACCCCCTGCTTTGAAGTGTTGCCCCACCTACAGCTGCCTCAACAGTTAGTGAAACGGAAGATGCCCAGTGAGATGAACTGCTTTGCCAAGAACTTCAATGGTGCCATAAAGTGGAGTTATAACTAAATAGCCACAGCACTGGTCTCTTCACTTCCACTTAGGACACAGCTATACCAGTGACTGTATTGCCCTATCTTACAACACCATGAAGGATTCCACTTCCATGAATCCTTTGCCAATGGCCCTGAATCTAACTAGATAACATGCACCTACCATGTTGGCAAACAAGCAAGATGCATCTGTTTATTAAAGTTCATCCCCACCTGGACATCTCATGGTAACATAGATGCTTTTGTTCCAACAAACAGCCTGCACACGTCTTGAACGTTCCCCTGGTTTCTGTGGAAATCTGCCAGCCCAGCAGTGGTTCTTGGAGACCAGCAGGGAAAAAGTTAATGCAATTGAATACAGAGGGAAAAAAGCGTTGCACTTTTCAGTGGTATTTTTCTGTTTCTTTTTTTAAATGCAAGTGCTTGAAACGATATATTTATAACAGCTGGAGGAGTTTTATAGTGCTGTAAAATGCAGAGTTTTACAGACTTATAACCTGTTGTGTAAGGGGGGTGTGGGGGGATGTTGCTATGGAGCAAAAATAATGATGTCACATTATTAGTTCTTTTGCCTTCAGTGTACCTGGCTGCTGGAAAATTACAGTATTTGCAATAGACATTACAAAGATAAACATCCAAAATTTGGAACAAGAGCCACATGGTAAGTTGTTAAAAAATTAAACCCACCCACAGGAGCCATTTCTTTGTTCTTGCATCTCCTGTGGTAGAGGAATAGAAATGGTTTGATGCTCATGATCAGCCCTGCATTCACACAGGATGTGTCTCAAGCTTTGCTTACTTTCTCTTCATGCAGCCCATCTTTAGGAACTAGATGGGCATAATTTTCCTGAATCCAATGTGCAGATGTGGCTCCTTGGTTCTATATGATCTTTAACAAATACAACTTGAGCTCTTCTACTTCTCCCTGTCAGAGGAGTGGGACCTGGAAGAGAGTTTCCTGGAGACAAAGGAAGTGCGGGTAGAATATTTGGGTGATGTCTGTCTCCATACTGTCATCAGACTGCGGTTAACCTGGGGTGACAGGGGGTTTCTCTATAGTTCTTTTTACCTTTAATGAACATCCTGGTTGGGCTTAGGGCCTGCACCCTATGTACACATAACCATGTCTCCCTCAGGAGCAAGAGAGGGCTAGAATGCTCTGAGCATTTGAAATTCGTAAATAAACCATTGCTTGCAGATAGGAGCTGACTTCCACAGAGCTAGCTCCAGCATTGCTGCACTGTCCTCTCAAGCACATCTATATCAAGAGGATCTCATTTAGCACACAAATATACAGGGACAATCTGCTGCTGGAGTGATCTTGCTTCCTTAATACAATGCTATGCTTCAACTACTGTGCCTGTGATGGGGCCCATAGTGCTTATTGGCTGTGCTCAGGCATGTGGCTATTCCGGGCCCAGGCTGGGCTATTTACAAAGAGTAGAGATATTCTGCACCTCTAGCACAGGTTTTTTGCAATTCAGAGAAACATTTCATGGCTGATGAGGAGTTGTAAACAATGAGTGGAAGCTTCAGCCCCTGAAAGCTTACCCTTTAAATAGCAAGCAAAGGCAAAGGAATGATTATTCATCCTCAATTTGCAGATGAGTAGCTGGTGCATACTGAAACTAAATGTCTCATCTAAGATTATGCAAGAAATCTGTGAATGAGCTGAGAATTCAGACCTCCATTGACCCAGCCTAGTGCTGTTGTCCCTCTATTTTCTACTTGCATCTTGTTGCTTTGCATTGTTGATATGGTTACTGAGTTCTAGGTTCAAAGCTATCAGTGATTTGAGATCCTTCTTACATTTTAAGATATATTTTGGGAAGAGCAAAGTGCAAGGGAGAAGTCTAACGACAAATGTATCTTAGCACAAGGGCAATGAAGACATCATCCATTCTCCCACAGAGGGTTAGTCACTGCCTGCTGAAATCCACGGACACCTATTTATTGATTTCATCAGACACTCAGTAAAGCCTTTATTGGGCTAAGATGCTCAAGCTAGAACAAACACGTCAATGTAGGTTAGAATATGTGAGCACTTTCATTGTTAAACACATTTATGCTCGTGATATGTCATTTGACAGGACACTTCTGCTGTTTCTTCTAACAGAAATGTGCAGAAAGACCAGATTAGTTTTGCCCAAGTACACACAAAATCAGGAGCAGAACAGGGAGTTTGATCTGGCATTCTGAAGTCCCGGGCTTGTATCTTTAGCAGCCTTTGAGTACCCCAGTGTGCCTATCTACCTCTTCTATCAGTTCTACTTCACTGGGGGTGTTGCTCAGACAGCAGAGCAGGTGGTTATTCAGAGATGGAGGGAGGGACAACCTGCAGTTAGATGCTTGGCTATGTTTGTAGGCATGTTTATAGCCTAGTGTGACCTGAAGTTAGTCCATTTATATGTGCAAGCGTGTAGACTTTGTGGAGGAAGGAAGGCACTGATTTTGTGCCCTGGGAATGGGCTAGCCACAGTTACAGCCTGTCGGTTCCTCAGCCTGCATGCTCTAATTTATCATTTCCTTTGGCTGCTGAAGAGATGTCAGTTTTTGAGCTGTACCTGTTGGGTGATACATGAATATGATCCATTTGACACATCACTGCATAATTTTGCCTTTTGTGCAGTGTAGGTGTGACTTGTCATGTATGTTATGTGGTAATTTTCCCGTGACACTGATTGTGACAGCTTGAGAATAGCTACCAAGAGTTGGGAACAGCTTCAAGCGTAAACAAGCCCAAGTCTGGGCCAGAAGTATCGCTCATTGGGAGTGAGAAAAACTAAACGAGAAGTCCTTCAAAGTGAGGGAGACAATCTGAAAAGTCTATCCTAACTACTGTATTTCACACTGGACATCTGTAACATAATAAAACAGGTGACAAGGAAACCTCTACGAGCTTGGGCACTTCAAAACAACAAAGACACTCCATATCAGGAATGGCCGAAGGGCAGCACAAACAAAGGTCTGGCTTGCTGTTGTGGCAGCATGGAGTCAGACTGTAAAACACCATCAGCACAGTGTATCTGTCTGGGTTTTACCCAGTAGAGGGGGGTGTGTATACTGGCCTGGAGAAGGTATTTGTTTCGAGGTGGTCTGATCATTGCACAGTTCCCATTGTCCTTGCTTTTGTGGCATTTAAAATCAATTGGTATTTTTTGACAGAGGTCTCATGATGAAATTACTGTGCTCATTATATGCAAAGGAAATCTGTTGATGTTTTAACTAGTGCTGTTTGTACTGCTTGATTCCCTTTAAACTGTAAATCCCAGATGGCCTTGCAAATGGGAGAGGTTTAGGCTGTGACATATCAAGAGTGCGGGGAAGGTGGGGGAAGGTATGTTATGGTGGAATTGGGGGTGATAATGCAGAATGGGGCATAGGCCTGAGTGATTCTGCATGCAACAGATCTGTAGAGGGTGATCTATTATTGCAGAGATGTCTTCTCACTAAGAAATAAGGTATCTGTGTTCATTCTTGTAGCAGTAAATACATGAGTATGCTGGGAATATTTGTCTACTTAGATTCACACCTTTATTTTGAGGTGGCTCCTTTCTTTAGTCCTAAACTGGTGCATGCTGTTGCTGTGTACTGCTGAACAGATGTTGTGCTTCACTGCAGAGAAAGTTTCCTATCAATTCTAGGTAAAGTCCTTCTTGCATGCCTTTGTTTCTTAAAAAACCAAAAAAGTTTAAAAATCTGTGGAAGTATTGTGGTCTAAAAGCAAAGGTATAACTGTTGTTATTCCTGTGGATCACTACTAGCTGTTTATAGTGCATTGACATCTCAGAAGAAGGAAGGGCTCTTGGATGCTCTGCTGTAAGGAGGAAGAACTGGAGACCATTTACCTTCACCAAGCAAAAGATAAATGTACCGTGACTTGTGCTCCAGAGTAGTCAGCGAGAATTACGTAGACCCTTGGACTTTACATATGAATTGAGTCAAACTGGCTAAGGAAGGTTATACATTTGAATCTAACAGCACAGCTTCCTCCACATGACTGTATTTCAGGTCACTAGCTCTGAGGGAATGCCTCCAAACAGGACCTAATAAAATGAACTTCCCCTTGTCCAGTTTCTGAAAGCTGAAGGAAAGTAAAAAAATGCAACTTGGAACAAGTAAAACAAGAGCTGTAGCTCCTCATGAGATTTGTGAGTTTCTTGCAGTTCAGTAAAGAGAGCTTTGGGTTAAGTGTGTTGTTGGCAGCGAACTTGGTTCTGATCCAGGCTCAGGCAGCTGGGTACCTGTCACATGGTCTTGACCATCCAGTATACCTCACTGTGCCTTGGCTTGTCCAGATACAAAATGTGGGTTACACTGCCTGAGTGAGAAAGGCATTGAGTAGCCCCTTTTGGTTCATTAGTCTAAGGCACTGAAAGAGATGGAAGAAAAGGGTAGAGTCCAACTCTTGGTGCACAGGTCTATTGCAGTAAATGGCCATGGAGGATACAGAATCAGAGCTTTAGGGGCCCAGGTATTCTGGCAAGTTGTAATCCTAAGAGGGGCTGCTTTTTGCCTGATAATTGCTTGGACCTGTCCCTGAGGCTTTGACATGAGATGAAATGGTTCTTTATAATGCACAGCTGGAAATACTTTATCCCCTTATAGATTTCTTCTATTGCCTGATATTTCCTACAGCATCATGCACCATACTGTATAGTAAATCTCTCCTCCATCTGACGGACAGATACAAAACAAAGTGATTTATTATTCTGCTCCATTATGCCTGTTTTCATAGAAACTAATTATTCTGCATTGTTGTATTAGATACTTTAAGAAAGATTACATTTTTCTTACTTTTGGCTGATAAAAATTAAATCCATCAGTTTTCCTAAACACATTAGAGTAAAGACAGAATTTCTGGTTCTAATTATTAATCAGTCGGATTTGAGGACACAGAATATTTGACTTAAGCTCAATATATGCACGAACAATGTCCCAATATCACATTTTGTATTGAAACAATTTTTCACTTTATTAAAGTCTTTAGGAGAGGAACCCAAGCTGCAGCTCTCGCTCAAGGTCATGAGAGCTTAACGCAGCCTCCTCGTTGGTGTAACAAAGCCTAAACGTTATCTTCAACTTTACAGGCACTACAGGCTTCTCCCCTCCCCTCCAAGCCCCTTGTCTTTCCTTAGTGTTATAGGGATGAGATAAGAGAGAGGGAATCTATCCATCCTGCCTGGAGCCTGGGTGGGAAGGCTTCTGTAGGAAAAAGAGACTGGGGGCTTGGGGCAGAGGTGAGTCCTGGAAATTTTGATAGAACATTTCCTGGTGACTTTGAGATTTGATTCTGGAATTCAGCCATGATTTGGCAAACAGCATTCACGTGTACTTATACCTGAGCACCTTAATCATCATACTGCTTGTTCAGGAATAGGCAAAGAGAAGCACAGGTCTAAGTATTTTCCTGAATCTGACCTGCTGGCAAGGACAAGCAGGTAGATTTGAAAATGGCTCCAACACTGTGACCATGTCACCACTTCCTGAAGGAGCACAGAATCACTATTGGGGTGTGAGCTAGCCCCTACACACTGGAGCCTCGTGGACCTGTCCCACCAAGCTTCTGCAGAAGGGATCAGGCAGCTCTGCAAGGCATCTTGGCTAGGAGGACACAGCACTTAGCCCTTACAGTTGTTCTTCCCCTTCATGCAACAGTGCTGCATTAGATCTGTTGTTGCCTTTTGCTGTATAAGCAGATATGGTTCTGAAGAAACAGTGGAAAGTGACTGAGCTTAATTTTACCCTGAACTACCTTGCAGTCTTAGTGTATTTTTTTAAAAAAAGAACAATTTTCATTGGCAGTGTAAGAGTTGGAAGATGTGGTGATTTCAGGAAAATCATAAGTAGTTTAAACATACTCCCCATTCTGGACTGTGGTTCTGCAGGAGGACTGAGGATACCTGACCTGCAGAGACAGATTGAACACAGGCCCTAGTCTAAGCCAGAATGAGTTCTGACTACTGTTCTGTAGTGGATGCTAGATAACCTCCTCACTAAAGGATTAGTGAGCTTTTAAAATATCTGCCCCTCCTGAAAGGGGCATTTATGGTGTTACCCCAAGAAAGAGACTTTTAACAGCACTCAGTAAGGAAGTAGACCGGAGGAGAGAGGATCTGTTCTTGGCCTGCCTTCGAGACTTAGCTTTAAACCGGTGGGTGGGCACTGTCAAAATGACTGGAAAGGGCTTGTGTCATGGCTGTAGCATTTTTCTGAGGCTCCAGGATGTTTGATGTGAATTAGCCCTTCTACAGGCTCTGTTCAATGCATACTTTTTCCTGAAGACGAACTTCTTCATTCAGCCACTCCATTGCAGTTAGGAAGAATCTCATTTCCTAGGTCTCATTTTCTAACCAGCTGTGCTCCATTTGTGACCAGCACTTGTGTACACAGTTGTGGTACAGTCAGTAGCAGCGTAAGGTAGTTAAATGATTGCAGGCATATGCATCAAATAATTGAATAAACTCATGATAATGTCACATCAAATTTCTATTTTAGTGGCAAAAATTTACTGCACAGTCGCACAAGTATTTTTCTGAAACTGGGCTCTCTGTCCAACAAGTGGCAGTACGAAGATCTTGTCTTCTTTCTAAGATACCCAGAGGCCTGGAATTCACTGTGGCGTGCTCATGTTCAGAACCACGTTTGCTTCTATAACAACTGCAAAAAAACCTTCCTACAACCCCGTGTCTGTGCAGGCTCCCCCCGCCAAAACCCACTGTCAACATAAAACATAGGGCATCAAGATTAATGGCAGAGTAATGCACATAGATGTCATTTCCATTTTAATTCTAATCAGCGTTTAGCACGGCAAGTGTCACTGTAATACAGCATATGGAAGCTGACACTCTGTCACTGCTGTCGTGCAAAGGATTGTGGGTCCAGAAGCTAGGGCCTTGCTCTGTTATTTTATTCTGTTGAATATCATATTGCAGCAAATTAACTTCGTTTTGTTGTCACACGCTTTTCTGTAGCTGCATTCTCAACATTGCTGACTCGGCAGGCTCGAAAGTAAGTGCTAGTGGCTGGAGGGAGGCGGTTTCAGGCTCCTTCATCTTGCTGATGGCACTGGAACCTGTGTCACTGGCATGCCACAGAAGGAAACAACAAAGAGCAGGGGTAGAACTGAGAAACATTTATTACCTCTCCATCTTCAGTGTGCGCAAAATATTTTTGCGGTTTCTTTCTTCCTTTAACATTGCAGTGACTCAGAAATGAGCTGTGGAACAGCAAGCCTCTGGCCTTTTCCCTCAGAGCCACTCTGTAGTGAGTGCCTCAGCCTGAGCCAGGTCCTCAGGGAGCACTGTCTGGGGCTCTGTGAGCTAAACGGGTCTGCCATTTGTTTCTCTAGAATACCACGCTGACCAAAGGTCAGGTCACACACTTCGTGTGTGTCACTTGTTTGGCCTCCTTGTGTGCTGCTGTCATTGAATCTGCATCTCTTCCTTTTGCAGACACCTGTGCAGGACACCTTTGAGTATGTCCTGCTCTCTGTGGCAAGTTTATGACTTGCCAAACAGTTGAAATTCTTCAATGAGGTCTTGGAACAGAAGAGAGGATAGGGAGTTGTGCTGCTTTTGGGGAATGCAGTCTAATGGGGCACCCCAACTCCAGGAACTCTGCTGAAAATCCCCCATCTCGCCTGAGGCTCAGGTGAAAGTTTTTCCTCAGCTCTGTTTTTCTGGATCCTTTAACATTCAGGACTTTGTTTAGTCTTGTAAATACAAGCAACTGCAGAAGAGATAGCTGATTGTATCTGTAATTTTTCTTCCCTTCTGCAGCCTCCCAGTTTTGACTAACTATTCTTTTAAAAAGAATAAATAGCCCTTGGGAACGTGAACTGGAAACTGAGATTTCATGGCAGTGAAATGTGCCTGTGCAGCTCATAGGGACTTCCTTGATAATCCTTTTCCTGACTGTTGTTCTCCAGGGCAGATAATGATTTTTATCTGTAGATGTCACCCCTAGAATATCCACAAGTTGTATTCTTGAATGAATTTTTTAAAAAATCCCATTGCCTTTGCAAAGTACTTGACCTTGGTCTGTCATTTTGAGCCTTAGGACAGTCCTCCTGCACCTTTCTTAAAGCAGAAGGAGAAAGGGCAGCCACTGGTCTCTAGGCAGGGTTGCCAGCATGGGGGAAGGCTCCTTTCTTACATAGTTACATAGGACTTTATGCCATATTTACACTGGGCCTGCTACAGCAAAATCAGTGCTGCTTGGTCTCACTCTGTTCTCCATCAGGAGCCTGACCCAGTAGGACTAAGTCACTGCTGACAGTTGTGAGTTCCCATCATGTCATGCACTGTTCACTGCTGGCAACACTCCTGTGCCTGCCTCTCACCACACTTCCCATGCAAGTCCTGTGGTTCTCGTAAGACCCAGGAAAGGGCAGGGAGGTCAAATACTGTGTCTAATTTGTGGACAGAGCTGACAAATACCATTCGTCCTCTTCCTATTTTATTATTCAAGGGGAGACAGCCTAATCTTTCTAGTTAAAAAAAAAAAAATTATAACAGAATCCTCTCCTGGCCACAAAGCAGCATATCCAAGAGATTATAGTTTCCACTTTGTCATCTCTGTTGTAAAAAGCTTATCAATTGGATGTTTGCACTACACTTAGATTACAGGCAGTGTCTTCTAATGGATGGGACTGGGACTTAGGAAGCTTGAATTTTAACTCCATCTTTGCTACTGGTTTGCTACATGCCCTTGCAAAAATCACTGCAAGGCTGTTTCCCTTCTATTGAGCTGTTAAGTTTAACAGCCTTTCTAGGGGAAAGCCTGCTCTTCTCATAGATACAAAATCCAGTATGGTGAGGCAGACCCACTGTCACAAATTGTTCAATCATGGCCCACCACCTGTTGCATTGGGATGTCCCAGCTCCCTTCTGGCCTCTGAGGTTGTCTTAGGCTTGAAGAGGGACACCACCAGTTTCTATGAAGGGGAAGAGTGTGACAGAATTGTTCTAGATTAAGATCAGGCAATTTTAAGTGGTGACCTCCCCTGTCTGGTGATCTTCCCTTCTCCTCTGACAGACACCTCTGCACCCAAGGCATGGGTGTCTGATCTGCTTGTGAATCAGCTCCTGAACCGTCACAGGTTTCAGCCTGGCACGTTCAGGTAGAATGACTTTGCAGTTGGGTGAGGACGATAATAATTTCAGGAATCTGATTTTAATTTACCACCAAAAGCAGTCATTTGACAAAGGAAAGAGGAGTTCCCAGAATGAATGAGTACTCTATAGCATCAAATTTTAACTTTCAAACATTGAAAGCTACTTTTGGTACTGCCATTCCTCAAGGCCTCGATGACCACATCCGGTTAAGATTGTATCAGTGTTGCTTACTCGCACAAAACAAGTATCAGCAAGCTTAGACATTGCAAAGATCTCAAAACAAGAGCAGAAATTCACAAGCATGAGCTGAACAGCCCTGTGCCCTGTCACTTCTCAGACCACAACTGCTTTGCTATTCAGACCAGATTGGAGGGATCACTTCTTTTGAACGGATCTCCAGCTCCCTTTACTGTGAATGAGGCTTTGCAGTAACAACCTTTGATTTCTGTGGCTTGCTTAGAGGGCTGACGCAGCAATGTCAAATGGTAGAAAAATATGAGATGCCACTGAGTCTGTGTGTAGACAACGTAAGAGGAAGACACAGATCAATTTTAAGCTGGAGAGGGAGTCTTTTATATATGAGCTTTCAGACATATTCCTGGTTTTCCTGACAAGGATATAAGAACACTGTCAAAAGCTTCTAAGAAACATTTCTATGGTGCGTATGTATCTGTCTATCTACTCCCTTTCCCCTATACATGCCTATCTACTATATATAGACTCACCACTCTCGTGATTTATATTGCTACTTGACATCTTCAATAGAAGTGTTGGCTTGTAGCATGCACAGGTTGGGATGTGTTCTAGAAAGACCAAATTTGAAAGCAAAGTTTGAGCAGCGCCATCGCTCTTGCAGCAGTCCCTGTCTTTCTTGAGTGTAAATATTGGGCTGATCAGAGTTTTGGACAGAACAAATACTACAGGGGTAGGTTTCTGTCACTCAGTGCCACCTTACAGCTGAGCCTCCATCGTGCGCAGAGGAGGTAGAAGGAAGCTGAGCCTTCATGTACGAGGTGTTCATTGGCATCTCCACTAAGTCTTGACAGCAAAGAAGCTGTGCAGGTTTGGCAGAGACTGTTCAATACAATTTCATTGTATTCCACTGGAAGACTGATGCCTTGGCCAGTGTCCACACCTACACGTTCGAGTCCTTTTCTCAGCTGCTTCTTGCTTGTCTGGTCCTCCCCCTAGGGACTCCCATACTTCTCTCTATAAATAGGCACAGTTTTCTCTGCATATTGGCAGTCGAGCAAATAAAACTAAAGCTTGATCGAGGGGCAGTTGAAAAAGAGAGGTGCAGTGTGAGGTCTTAGCTAGGAGAGGGCTGGAACCAAGGAGGTGAGGTTGTGGGGAGAGGAGTCTCACAGTCAATAGGCAGGAGGCAGTAGGGGAGCCTGTGCTCACATCTTGGTCATTAGAGGGTAGTGTGCTGATTGCTCTTCCCCTTTACCAGAAATGATGAGCTAGCAAAATTACATTGTTTCCCAACAACAGGAAAGGAACTGAGATGGCAACCTCATCAGTATCCTGCCGAAGACAACTGATAGAAAGCATTCCCCAGTTAGTACCATTCTAAAGAATCTTTAGAAAGAGATTTCTTTTCTGTTTTATAGCAATCTCTTCAGCTCTTGCTGATCCCTAGGGGAAAAAAAAACAACAAACCACAACCTAACTCTGAAAACAAAAACAAAAAATAACCCCCAGCAGACATCGCAGGCCTGGGATCAAGAGATAACAGCAGAGAATTCCTCTCCTGCATGCGGGTTAATTAAATGACACAGATAACCTTGTGCATGCCCAGGAAAAGTGTGTTTTCTTTCTGAAATCATATAAATCATTTAATTATCCCATTTCTCACGCTGCCATTATCTGGAGCTAAGGGCTGCACAATTATTTTTTGGTTTAATTTTTTTAACTCACCTTTTTTCTTTCAAAGTCTGAGTTATTACTCAGTTAAAGATACATGTAGGTACTCAAGCCTAGGTCTGACCTCCCAGCTAATTTTTTCAAAGTTCTCCCACTTCATTTTTCATCACAGTATATGCTAAGAACTTCTCAGTGCAGCAAGTTAATTGGTATTTGTCACGCATGGTAAAGTAAGATGCTCAAAGTCATAGAGTAGGTCAGTGTCAGAGAAGGGGTTCAGTCCCAAGCTAATGAACTCTTCCTAAAGCTTGGTTCTGTCTCACCTTATTGGCTTTAGGAAAGAAGGATGGTCTTTAGGCTTTGAATGCCCTCAATCTCTATAAAAATAGGTTTAATTAGTAAATCAAAGGGAAAAAAACCTGCTCATCTCCTCTGGTGATAAATATGCTGTGAATGCATCAGTACAGGTATACTGCAAACAACACAGCACATAGTTCAGTCATAGCTGACTGACTTTGATCAAAATAAAATGACTTCTAGAACACTTGAGGGTGTTTCAGGGAAGAACTGGATTTACATCATCTATGTGGTGCAGAACTGAAAAACAGGGGAAGCATCAGGACAGAACTGAGTGAAATCAAGTGAGCTGCATTGGATTGCAGGACAGAAATGGCAGGTGGAGCAGTGAGTGCATGAAATATGTTTGCAGAGCCGGATGGGAGCTGAGGCTGCCATGGCAGTGGTGGTCTGCAGGACAGGACCGTGAACATTTTTCTGGTCTACAAGCTGTTTTCCTAGGATTTGAGTTCCCAAGTCCCAAATCTTGCATGAACCACCAAACTTGCAAATTTGCAGTGTGTGCCAGAGCCCACTCTCCACTCCTCACCTTGTGGTTGTATTCCAGGCCAAGCGTCTATGGGCAGCATGTCTCAAGATTTTCAATCCAAAGGTACCTGCTTTTGCACTACCAAAAGCAGGGTGGTGGGAGGCCAGGAATGAGTGTGTGTGGAAGCTCGAGTGATGGAGAGAACTTCCTGTGTATTAGAAGGAAATTCTTACTGGCTTTGACTGCAATTTGTGCCTTGACAGCCTGGGTCCCTCGACAGCTGTTTTTGACTCTGCTGAGTGCTCTGCTTGCTCTTGTTCACATTGCATTCTCCAGGATTGGGTTATTTTTTTTTTCTTAACCAAAGAGCTGCCAGCTGGTGGTGTTGATCACACCCCCAGCAGCAGGCACAAAGGCCAGCACACACTTTACACAACACTCCTTCTCTTTCCCACCCTATTTTAGCACTAATAAAAACATTGTCATTTTAAACAACCAGCTGGGAGTGTCACTGATTTCAGTCTTTTCATTAAGGTGCTTTTGCAGAGTTTTTTTCATATAACTCCTCTTGCTCCAGAGCTGTGACTGGGCAAGAGTTGGCCAGAATCCAACCTGGCTCCACATACCAGGTGCCAAACCCTCTGTCTGCAGCAGTTTGTAACCCCAACCTATCCATGCCGCAGAAGCACCCCTTCTCAGCTGTGTGCTCCCTTCCTTCAACCGCCCAGAGCCTCCCAGTGTTATCCTCTGATGAGAATTGTCCCCGACCACATTATCCATCCCGTTGAGCTGCTGAGCCCTTCCTTCCTCCACTGGCAGTGGTTGCTGTCCTTCTGCTAAGGACACAAATTCTAACCTCCCCACACTTCCTCATACAGAGTTAGTCAACAGCAGTTACCCCATTCCAGCAGCCTAACCTGCCTGACAATACCTTCTGAAAAAGAAGGAATTTGATGGAAAATTATGTGCCTTTTTGGATGCTTATAGAGAATTACTTGTAAGTTTAAGGAATTTGAAAGAGCTTGCTTGTAAATACAGTGGATGAGCAGTGGGCTTTGGCACTATGGGCTAACCAGAGTGGAGAATCTGTCTGTCAGAAGTGACAGAGAGAGGGTTTCCTGCAAGGTGAAATCAGGAAATACTGATCTAGATTCATCCCAACTAATTTTAGGCACTTAACTGAAATGCTTCAACTAGGAATATAGTTGTCCAAGGTTCTCTGTGTGGTCCATGGTAAACAAGACGCTATTGAAGATCTGCTTTACACTGTGGGGCTGTTTCTTCCTGACTGGAGAAGGAGCCTTGTATATGATGAAGTTTCCATTTCAGGTGCTGAATTTAAGTAGCTGAAGTTGGATGCAATGAATCAGGGCTTTGGAAACCTGCTACTGCTTACAGTGGCAGACTCATGAGTCTCCTACATCTGTCTTGCAGATGGCATCTTTTATTTTCATCCAGTAAATGTGTAGTTATCTGCTGAACACAAAGAATTGGAGTATGTAACTTGTGCTAGGAGCGACCTCATGAAGTGCTGAGGTCTAGATGTCTGAAGAAAACACACCTACCACTGACTTTTTCAAGATACAAGATTAACCCGAGTCACTGACTTTTCCTCTCTGACGGATATCCTTTCCATACCCTTTCCATTTCCATTATACCTATATCAGCATGCATAAGAGAGAAAGTGTAAATAGAGTCAGGGCACATGATAAAGAGCAGGGTAATACATTTTTTATTCCCACCAGTTAGGAATGACAGCATCACATATTTACTCTCAGTGAGTTGTGAATGTTTGCTTCTAACAAATGTAAATCAGGAGTGTGGTACTGCACCATCCATCACTCAGTATTTTTAGACCATTCCAGAGTTGCTGAGGTTGTACCTGAAGTCTCTGATGTATTAAGAGGGGTGCCAGTGATAACAAGATGCTTTGGTACCTTATTTCCAAGTGGGGTTCAGTTCTGCCTGGTGTGTGTGTGTGCTGCATTTTTCCAGCCTTGGGTTGTCTTCTTGCCCTTCTGGTGTGTTGAGTGACAGCCTTCATTTTAAGCATCTTAAGAGAAACGATGATCGTTTTGTCACCTGCACTTGCAGTTGCCTGCTTCATCTTTCAGCCTTCCTAACAACCAAGGTGGTGACCCATTTATCCCTTTGAGCGGCTCCAGAGAAGAAGGCAGAGCAGCACACCTGGCTGACCTTCAGTAGTAACACAGGAGGGCAAAGCCACATGGAGGGTCTCTTTTGTCCCACTGTGTGCTGGGCACTGCTGTGTACTGGCAGGAGGTGGGAGGGGAATAAGGAACAAGAAAGCAGAGGATTGATGTAGAGAGATGGCTGTCAGAAGCCTGTCACTGCCGAACAGGTACAAGGAGATGAAAGCAGCCTGTAGGGCTGCTCAGTCACCTTCTTTCTTTCTCTTTATTCCTCCTGCTTGGAGGGCAGGGGCAATAGGGTGGATGGCCATGCAGCCACCCTCTCTTGGGGTTCAAAGCTAGTTGCACTTCAACATGAAAAGAGAAGGTGGAATGTCTCCATATTTGGTCATATTTTAAAACAACACTAGAAAAACCCCACCCTAAACAATTACCAGTCTCTCCACCTACTCTCCCACTCTCCATTGTTCCTGCACAGAACTTGTCAGCCTTCCATCCCTTAGCGAGTCGAACTGCAGGCAGGGAGGAGGGGTGAGGGAAGGCTGGGGGCTGGAGCCATTTAAGCTGTCACCAACTCTATCAGTGCATTTAAATCACTGACACAGAATTACAATGCCACATATTGCAGTTCAAAAACAAGCAGCACCAAGATTTCCATCAGTGTAGCATCCTTCCTCCAGGATAATGCATTTTCTAACTTTATAGTATATTGGTATACAAAGAGCAGGGCAGAATCATGGTCTGGATAGTGTAGCAAGGATCTATACATGGAACTTTTTTCTGCTGCTGGGTAAATCAAATTCAAACAGCACAAGCCATTTATGCTCTCCTCTTTCTTTCTATTTAAATGGGTTACTGCTGGTAAGCGCCATAATAGTTAAGGATCTGTCAGCAATTCCAATACAAAGAAGAGCAATCACACCTTTAAGCAGACTCCTAGTGATGGGCTATAGACTATCAAAGTTAAATAGATTCTTAAAATCCTAGCCGTTAGGGCTGGGAAATCTTTCAGCACTAATAGTGCGTGACTGTTCTCTGCAATGAAACCATCATGATAAGTGGTTTAGCCCGTGCTTCTCAAGAACAGCTCATCATACCC
Source organism: Buceros rhinoceros silvestris (assembly GCF_000710305.1). Lineage (NCBI taxonomy): Eukaryota > Metazoa > Chordata > Aves > Bucerotiformes > Bucerotidae > Buceros > Buceros rhinoceros. The sequence continues at coordinate 46,538 of NW_010399480.1, forward strand.
TTGTGGCCACCCCCCTTTGGGTCAGGTACCCCATCATCTCATCTGCATCAGTTTTAGAAGTTGTCCCCTCAAGACACCTTCAGTCAGTGGAGATGCCCGTACTTTTTCGGGGACCTGTGGTCTTTGGGGTTAGTGCTGATGCTGGCTTATCTGTCGCAGTACTTAGTATAGCAATTTTTGCCCTGCCAAATCTCTGGCTTTGCCTGCGATCACGGTGGCTGAGATTCTCAGAGAAGGGATGGAACTGTTGTTAGTGCCGGCTAGTAGAGTTCTCCTTTAACTGTGATTTATAGAGTAATCGCCTGTCTGCAGCACATGGATACACTGTTGGCCATGCCTTTGTTCCCCTTCAGTTCCTCTTGAATGCACGATATACTAAGCATTATCCTCTCTCCCTGGGTTGCCCTTGTCAGAGGTACACTCTTCCCTTCCCTGAAACTCTTATCTAAACTATTAGCTCTGATTTTTTCATCAACTCTGCTGCACCTTTTTGGGTTCTCTGCTATTTATTTACCTCTCCCTTGTGTTACCTAAGGTTACCTCTGCCTGTGTTTGATACTGGTTCTTCTCTGACAGTAGTCTATAGCAAATTGTTAGGGAATAGTAAAGGAAACAGGGCATGTACTTAAGCGATCTTTCTCACAGTTTGTTCTCCCAATTCTCAACAATTTGTGATGTAAGCACTTCTTGAGACAGTTTGGGACAGGAGCAATAACACCAGAGAAAGTAGCTAGGGCATCTTCATTGCTTGACAGCCTCTTCGTGGGACAGAGATTTCTTTTTCCTGACAGTCATTTGATGAGATGCTATAGAACAGTCTGTTCCGGTGTGTAGAACTCTTATGCTTTCTCTACAAATTCCTTTGGGAACAGGAAAAGGAAAATCTTAGGAGCTGGTTGATTTTAGGTCATATTTGGTTAGAAGACCAAAAAAAGTAAATAGATGTTTTTCTTCTTACTGGGACACTGGTAAAAAGGGATGGCATCTGGTCCTGTTGGAGAATTGCAGATGAAAATTAAAAAACTTTGGTTTCATTGAGAAAAGACTGGTTGCAGCAAGAGGGTTCAGAATGTGCAAAAAGAAACTTCTCCAAATGTGCTAAGACCTCATTTTGACACAAGTTGACAGTAAATGAGTGGAGTAAAATAAGATGTTTAAGTTGTTCCAGCTCGTCTTTATGATTCCTGTTCCAAGGATTACTACCACTGCAGCATACAGGGTGAAGCCCAGCACTATTGCCTAAGAGCTGCCTAAAGTGTTCAAACTCAACAGCTGTGCTCTGAAGTAGGCTAAGTAGCTCCCACCAGTTCTGCTACAAACCTTGCCTGGTTTGGCACAGGGAAAGTCACACACAGCTTGAGAGTAGCAGTGCCTCACAATACTCCAGCCATTTGCCAAGACGTAAGCCCTCACATGTGGAGCAAACCACTCTAATGTTGTGCCCTGACATTGTTCCTTTTGGTCTCATCCTGTAAAAGAGTAAGATCACTAGTACCTTCCACTCCATAACTAGTAGAATAGCTCTAATGGAGCTAGTGGAATAACTAGTGGAATTGCTGCAGCAGCAGATTAAATGTCTTTGTCCTCCTGGAAAGTGAAGAATTGGACTGCTCTCTACCCTGTACTCCTTTAGTTCTGGCTGCTTTGTATATTGCTTTTTATTTGACCTTTGACAAATTCTGTTCATTTTCATTTAGTGAAGGTAATTGTCCTCTAACAAAGCCATTGCGAGCAGGGAAAGACAGTGCTTAAGAGAGAATAATGCAGAACAAAATACATCAGTGCCATGATGTACCCAGATTCCTTTGACCAAAACCAAAAGCTCATCCCTGTCATCCTCTCCAGCACTGGAGACACTAATGTGCTCGCACACATACCCGTGTGTTTCAGGGATGTCCTAACAGATGAGTGTGAAGTTGTGTCTTCTGTTCATCTAGGTCTTAGGGCAGATTCCTCTGGGTTCCTCTCACTTCCACCAAGGTCATGGTACTTACCCTTTATTTGAGTCCCAGAGAATTGCCTCAAACCAAAGTAGCTCTTACTTTATTTCTCTGCTTTTGTTTTCTTTAAGTCAGAGGTATTATGCAGGACTCATCTCCTGAGTATGGAAAATATAGCAGGAAGGACACTTGATACTTGTACTCTGCTGGGTATAATGATTACTCAGCAGACTATGAGATGTGAATTTAGTCATTTCACATCAGTTCCTATCAAGGAAGGGCCCCACTGAAGTCACTGTGTGGCTGGTCTTTGTCACAAAATGGTGCTGAAAATGACCTTGCCCACCCAAAGGTATCCTTTCTGAACACAAATGACACGCAGAAATGCAGTACGGGTTATGCCCTGCCCAGCTGTGGAATCCTCTTTTCTCGTGGTGCCTGTCCCAAAGGGTGGTTAGTCGTGTCCTTCAGAGCAAGGAGAGGCATAGATTTTCCTCATTCAATACAGCTTCAAAACACTAAGCTGCATGTGTTTGTGGGAACAGGTATTTGCTGTTCCTTAGCGATTGTAATTCTTCTCTAGAGCATGAGAGCCATGATTAGCAAGCCAGGATTGCTCTGCTCCCAGGAATCCTGCCATTGTCTGTGATTGCATGGTATTAACTGTAAATTATACCCTTTTGGAGACCACATGTAAAAATAAAATAAAAAAAAATGTCAAAAGACAGAGAAAATATTGATTCCGGAGACAGCGGAAACTATGTCTTGGTTAAATTAGAACCTTAAAAAAATATAACAAATGAGCATTTATGAGGACAAAATAGGGACTCGGAGAAGAGGGCCCTGGTTCTCCTCTTAGGTGTATGCAAATATCAAGTAGCCCCACTGCAGGCAATGAAATGGCACTGGTTTGAGTGAGAATCTGGCTCATGGTATTAAGGAGGAGGTACAGGGCATGGATGATGGGGTTGTTGTTAAGGTGCTGGTGAACTGGAAACTTATTTAATTAAGAACACAATATATAAATAAAAATGGAAGAAGATACAGCTTGAGAGTGCGTTTAAGACCTCTCAGATTTCTGATGCCATTTCTAGCTATTAGTGACACAATTGTCCATGTCGGCTTGTTCTCAGGATTTGGCTCTCTCTTGTTGTTCTATGCTGATGACAGATACCATTGCAATCAGTCAGCCTACAATTTAACTGGTAAACTGGAATTGCAACTGGACTTTGTCTCCCTCCGGTCCCTGGAATTCTCCCTGCAAAAACTTTGGAGGTGCAAAACAGTGGTAGAATTATAATCACTAAAACTCTTCAAGCCTGAGGCTGCTGGAAGCTGAATATGGATAGCCTGGAGAGATAATTGGCTTGCAGAAAAAGCAGAGCATTGAACAGATGGCTTTTTTTCATAGATCCATAGATTTTAAAGCCAAAAGTGTCTATTAGGTCATCGAGTCTGGCTTGTTGCATGGCATAGGCCAAAGAATTTCACCCAGAAATTCCTCTTTCAACCCATAACTTCTGGCTGAGTTAAAGAGTATATCTTTAGAGCACACATGCTGTGGATGCAATTCAGACCTAACAGTTCTATGAATCTATTTATCTTTACCAGTTAGGGGATATATGCCTGGCTGTCCCAGTGTTGTCTGTTAAAAAGGCTAAATCAAGGTCACTGGGCAAAGACTGAAAAGAAGAAAAACAGCTTAACAAAGCTTTGAACAACCATGCAGGACAATGACTGCAATTTAATACTGGTTGGTGAACTGTTTCAACTCCTGCACGGTGCACTGAGTGAGCACAGTGTTTATTCTGTAGGGTCCTTCTGCTCCTTCATCCTTCTTGAAGTCTGCTTTTACCAGAAGCTCAGCACACAAACAAACCACTCATCTTACTATTCCTCTGCCTCACTTTGCTATGCTTGGAGTTCATCTCTAAGATCCCCGCAGTCCTAGATCTCTGACCAAAACAACCACCTTTTCGCTCTTACAAAGTTGGTTGGAAGCCCTTTTCCATCTATACCAACTCGCTTTGACTCTGTAGTAATTACTCAGATTTTTTTATGTGGAGTTCTAGCAGGAGACCACACCTTGGTTCGGGGCAGCAGCTGCCATCCTTTCAGTCCAAGATGGATTGGCACTTGCACCCCTTGCCTCAAGAATCCATGAATCTTATTCCACAAAGATGTTTATCCTTTTACCTTTCCAAGTCCTGCTGTCCCAATAGAAAGCCCAGATTGTCCTGGAATTTTCCTGTCAACATCGTCTTAGCTGCCTGATTGTTGTTGATATTTCAGGAAAGGGACACAACAGAGAGCATTCAGGGGGAAGAATGCAGTGGTTTCTGGGGTGGTAGTCAAAGGATTTTAAGAAGATTTATATGACATTACTTATGATTCAAGGGAGTGAATTTCATGACCTAGGAGATCCACCTGACATTCGTAGCACCTTGTCAGATTTTCTCTCTTCTCTTTCAGTGATGTTCTCTCCTTTTCTAGAGCGTGCCTCACTGGAAATCGTTACACATCCATAGAAGACAGACTGAGACTCCCTTTTGCACTTTATCCCAATACACCTTGAAAAGCAAGAGGGTCCCTGTGGAGGAGAGGGATTAGCTAGTGCCTCTCTGCTCCAGAGGACAGACTAGGCTGCTGTTCCAATCCTTGTCACAGGAATAGAAGACATTTTTCATGTGACATTGTAGCCAAATCACCTCACTATCAGCAGTTATCTGTGGTACACTTCTGTTAGTAGATTTTCTCATAGAAAGTTGATGATAAAAGAGTTGGGAAGAAATTACAGTGGATGGTGAGAATGAAAGAGGCACAAGTAGCCTGAGCATGACACATTCTTATGAAGCCTGTCTTTTATTTCCTATGTTTAGAGAAAACAGCTTTCAGTTTATGGCTTTTGTTCAATCAGAGAGAAAATGAGCTATAAAAGCAGAGACAGGAAGGAGTTAACCAATTTCCAATTCAGTATGTTACAATTTGCTTCAGTAATAATAATAAAAAAAGAACAATACTGGGAAACATAATTTTTAAAATGAAGACTACTAAATCAATAGGCACTACATGACTAATCATTTTCTATTTTCTTGGTGGAGGAAGGTAGAGCTGTGATCAGAAATCAAAAGCAGAAGTCCCCAGCTTCTGTGCAATTCTGACAAATTCTGCTTTACTGTAACCCACAAGAAAGGAGATTTTCACATGAGCATAAACCGATGCCGGTAAATGGCGTTACGATCACTGCCCACTAGCATCATCTCATTTTGTGGAAAGGTAATGAAATCCATTTGATGCTAGAGGACTTAATTCCCAAAACATCCACTTTTGCTGGCAATTGAGTGTTTCAGCCCGAGACACAGAGGTCAGGGGTGACTTCATCGCTTACACAATCCAGTTCTGGTGGGACTCCACAAAACAGCTACTTAAGCACGTGTTCAACTTGAAGCCTGTGAGTAGTGCTGTCAGCTTTGGTGAGACTGCAGACTCTGTAAGCAAGGCAGGTGTTTCAGTGCTTCTCAAACCTGCCACTTCAGGAGTAATTTGTAAAATCCTATTTGTACAAATAGTTCTCAAAGTAGCAAACAAAGGTGAGCAAATACTCTGTCTCTAGACGTTGTATATCCCAGAAGTACACAGCATCAGTAGAAGACTGGGAGGAGGCACTTAAGAAGGAAATTTCAGTGTGTATTGCAGTTCCTCAAACTACTTTGAAAATTTCAACCCAGATTTTATAACATCTACCCTGAGCCTCTGTAGCCCTCTGGCGCTTAACCACCCCTTTGCTCTTCTTGGCTTTGATAGTAGCAATCTTTGATAGTGCAGCTTCTTAAAAGTGAGTGAAAGTATGCTGGCTAATAGTTGTAGCATTTTTTCTGCACTGTGTCTTGCACCCTAAAGGACTCAGCCCAGCTGTGGTAGTTGAATGTATCCCAAAGCAAGGTAGAGTGCAGTAGTTTTTTTAACAGGACAAAGCAATCAACTTAAAAGTTTTAAGTTCAGCAGTTTCAACATGGCATCCTCCCCATTCACACAGACCGTTTGGGGTACTGACAACACACTGCCCTGGTGCTGGGGACAGTGTGCAGAAATGGCTATTGGGTCATTGCTTCTGGGGACGGGGGGAGGAAAGGATATGCATGTCAGGAAAGTTGTCCCCTAACTGAAGTGTCAGTAGTGCGAGGATATTCTACTCCAGTTCTGTTCGGTGTTGGAAAAGCTAAATGCCCTTCACACCTAGAACCACTGTATGCCAGGCTGTGCAGTACACAGTCCCCTCTGCTCTGCCCGCACAGTTCTTCAGAGGTCCGTAGTGTAAAACATACTACTGAAAAGATACAGGTTAGTCATGTTGTGGAACAACATGGTTCCAGAAATGAGGACACGGTGAAGTGTGGCATGTGGGACAGGCACGAGTGACTGGCAGCACGTGGCATTCCAGTAGCAGAACTGCCTAAGCCACGTTCTCTGCCAAGGCCTGTGTGATAGGGAACAGCACTCAGCCAGCCCTGGGTGGGCGACAGCAAGGTGAGCGGTACTAACCGTGTGAGTGATGCCGTCGAAGCAGATCAAAACCCACCATTGATTCTGAACAGTGGTGGAGCAATTGGAGCAATTGACATAAACAAAAGGAGTTTTTATTTGACAGAAGATCCTGGGGTGCATTTTCTAACACATACTCAAATACTAACTGAAAGTTTCTGGGTAATAGGCAAGAAAAAACAAACTTTGGTTTAGCAAAATCCCTTTTGCAACTAAGCCTGTGTTTTGAAGGTGCCTACTTTAGTATACAAGTGTTTGTGGGAGATTAGTACTTATTAACTAATAACCTTTGATTATGTTTACTCCCACAGTTGATTTTCTCAGGTGTTTGTCACACCGAAGTGGAAAAGCTTCAGTGACATAGCATGTTCATGGTTCAGTCTGCAGAGTTTTGTATTTCTTGGCAACTAAAAGTGATGGATTACCATTTTCTGTGAAAATCTCCTCTTTCCTGAAAGGCCTTTTATGCAAGGACTCTGGGGTAATTAGAAAAATAATAACCTTGCAATACCCTCTTGATCTGTTTTTAATGAAATGAGGTGTGGGGAGTGTAGGTGCTTTGTCCGTAGTCAAATAGTGAGTAAGTGGCAGAACTGAAAATAGAACCCAGGAGTCCTAGTTTCTGCTCCTTGCCTCTAAGAAGTGCTTCCACTATGCATTGGGTTATCAGATGTTTAAAGACTGTCTGTCTTTTTTTTGTACAAGATTGAAAAAAAGTATAGTGTACAGGGAAGTCTTGCACTGGCAGAATCTGAACCAGATTAATTAGCAGACTCACACTGGGTCCTCAGTCAGTTTTCTGCAACTCAATCGTGATTTATTGAACACATCAGTCATTTGTGAATGTTACTTTTAAAAGAGCCTGGTGAAGTATCACCTCCATTTTGAAAACGGAGAAATAAAAGCAGAGAGTATATGAAGTTACTTGCCCAAATTCACAGAGGGAATCTTGGACACACCTGTAAATTTTGCCGACATCTTTCTTTGTTCCATGGAAAAATCTCTTCTCTGTTAGACTGCATAGCTTTCAGGGGTAAGAGGGTGCATCCCTGGTAGGGCATTAAAACTGAAACAGGAGTTTCTGGACACATGGATGAGTAGTTTCCGGGATCTCAAACCTGAATTAAAAAAAATCAAATTTTGAAAACACTAGTACAAATTTAACAAGTGCCAGAAGCTGCCAGTCTCACACCAATTTTTTGAAGAGGTAACATTCCTTTTTCACAACTTGGCAGGGGCTGTATGCAGTACCACTGTAGCCCGACAAGTCAAAACTATGCTGTTCACGGATCTGCACTTCAGAAGGTATCAGGAGGGAGAGGTCAGATAGTAGTAAATGTTGAACCAACACACCTTGTTTCTAGAGGAGCTTGCAAGTTTAGAGAGATGCTTCTGCAGAAGACTGTAATATATGCCCTTGTAGAAGGGCAAAAAGTTCTGTGCAACAGGATATGCAACCATTCAACTGCCTTTGGCTTATCTGCAGGGGTTTGCCTTTGAAAAAGAGAGTGGGGGAAATCTGCAGCCCTTGAAAGACATCATTAGATCTTTCTTACTCTTCATTTCTAAATCCTCTGAACCTCTGATTTCTTATTTCCTGGACTATAACTATCAGCTGCCTGAATTGCTGGTTTTCAATCCAATTTCCACTAGTCCTGTCACAAAATCTGATAGACAAAATACCCTATTCTTAGTACGGTTGGCACCAGGTTGAAACAGTGAAGACTGAAGTCCTGCCTGTACGCTTTGAGCTGGCATTCCTTGGGTAATGTCACCACAAGCTTAGTCTCACTGTCCTAGAGGAATCACCTTTTGGATTTGCTCTTGGTGCTCTGTTTGTAGTGACGTTCCCTGGTCAGGTCATCACCCAAAGAGAAAGAAACCAGAATCTCTGATTTAGAAGGAAAAGACTTTGTTTGAACCAAAGACCAGGGACTAATGGACTAATTTTTACTAATGGACTGATTTTCCTGTACTGGATCTGATTTCACTGCCTTTCCCAGAACGCTTAATGTCCACCTCTACATGTGTGAGTGAAACTGTAGAGATGTCTTATGTTACTGGGCAGTGTGGTGAGGAGACAGCTATGTACCTCCAGGTATTAAGAATCTTGTGGCTGAAACGGGGAGGAACAGAACTGCTCTAGGCAGAACAAATACTCTTTCATATGTCACCATCGTGACATGCAGCAGCTCCTAGGTGTATTGATGTGTGTTTTACAGACACATGCAGACATGTGCACAGTCCTACAGCTGTACACAAACATCATGAAACAGCAAATACCATCTGCAAAGAGAGCTAAAAAAAGGCTGATGGAATGAAAACAGCATCCAAACTTCCTGCTG
>NW_010399480.1:55473-80942 GCF_000710305.1 Buceros rhinoceros silvestris
TGCTGAGATGTGCCGTGGGTGGCAGAATAAACCTATTTCTTCTTCCCCTCCGGGAGCAGCTGCCTGCCAGAGAGAACTAAGTGGTGCGTTGCCGTTTATTAGCAGAGAGATTCTGGACAATGATGTTTCTTAATAAACTGGTCAGAGCAATAAAACAGCCGTTCCAGTGCTGGAAGAGGAGTAGACTTGCTGAACAGTTTCCATGTTCATGGAGATGTGGTAGAAGAGAAAACAACTAAGAGATTCTCTTCAGCTGTGGGAAGAAAAAGGACAAGGAGATGTGTGCTAGTTGGTTTGTGAGGAGAATTAAGTGCTCACAGGAAAAGGAATGTTGTCTGGAAAACAATTCTCCATTATTTTACTTAACTTTGTTGCAGCTCCTGTGAAGCTGGGAAGGATGGTTCCGCCGCTCACTTGCCTGGGTGTCTCCAAGCCCGTGCTTGTTGTTGCGCAGAAGTTGATGGCATCCCTGGGATACACTTAGACTCTAGGTGGCAGTTAGATGGACTGTGTGCCCAGCCAAATCTTTTCTCCCCAGTGTTCACCATTGCTGGAGTCCTGCTGTTTCCACTTCAGAGAACTTTTGTCTGGCTCAGCCATAATAAGGATATCCTCCATTCAAGCTGCCTGGGTCGGGGACCATGCCGACTGAGCAGCAGGTCTTGCTAGCAGGTCTTGACATGGTGCCTCTTATCCAGCTGCATAGGATGGTCTGCTACATGTCAAAATACACTTCAGACTGCAAAAAAATCCTGGGCATTTGCTCCGCTCATGTAAGTCCTTGTCTGTATGAGGAAAGTCTAACAACATTGAAAGATTGGAGAGCTGAGTTTCTATCATAGGTCCTGCTCTGCTCCAGTTCAACAATGCATCTCGGCAGAGCCCAGAATTTTCCAGCGACCTCATAAGGATTAAAAGCATCAATCGGTCAATGCTGGCTGTGGGTAACGCTGAGTCAAGCTCTGGCAATTGCTCTTGCAATGAGTTTGTCTCGGTAGAGTGGGTTAAGAGCAAAGGTTTCCCAGGCAAAATGATTTATAAATAAAGAAGAGCCTTCTAAAAACATCAGTCCGTCAAAGTTTATTGAGTTTCCTGTTTCTTATGACTATTTCCATGTCATTTCAGTTAACTTCTAAAAAATTAAAATACTCATGAAAATAATATCAAAATTATCATCACGTATTCTATGCACTATGAATGTATTTTAGTAAACAAAACATTTGATAAGCTTGTGTATCAATTTTTATTTATTGGATGTATAGTATTCAGCCAATAAAAGTTCAGATTGTTTTCAAGACAAAAAGTTGTAGAGAATGTCATGGGCAGTCTCCTGACAAAGTAGTAGTGGGTCTATTTCAAACCCTGTGAGAAGTGAAGAGCCCACTGAAGGTGGACTTATGTGCCCAAAAGCTTTTTTTTTTTTTTTCTGGGTATACTGATTGATTGGTCTTTTAAAATATATTAGCTTTATTGACATCCTTAGAAATTCACAGCACAACAACTTTCCTGCCATAATCTTCTCTCTAAATGTGAAGCAGCATGTTCTGAGTGCGCTTGGCTGGAGCCTTTGTGCCATATCCTCAGGGTGGCTGCTAGAGATTTGGAGCCTGCTCATGCCGTAGCACTCAAGCAGTCCAGGGGCAGCTCTCCCTGTACGCTGTGGATTCACAGCTCTTCCTCAGTCCTTTCCAGAGCCTCCTCACACATGCCATACCTTAGCATGTGTGCTGTGGGGAGAGGGCCAGGTGTCCTCTGTGAGAACATAAGAAATGGCCAGGATGGCTTTTCTGGGAAGAGAGTTTCCTCCTCCTGCTCTCCCTCCTTCTGCGTGCGCTGTGGCTGGGAATGCTCAGACCTGAGACAGACATTTATTTGGATTAATGCTACATCTGGTGTAAGGCAAGTTGCTGTTGTTCTGCTCTCAGAATGCCCTGTATGTGAGGACTTGATGACTTCCTTATGGTGTGGTGGGCTTTTAACAACATTAACATTTCTTGTGACCCTTAGAGTAGAACTTGCTTGATAACCGGATTTGATACAAAGCGATGCTAATTCCTGTTTAATTTTCTCCCTTTTATTACTAATCATATCACTGCAAAACGTAGTTTACAGCAATATAAATAGGATCCATTGCTGGAGGGAATTGTGCAGCTTCTGTCAATTTTTCAGCACCCAAATGTGAAACAGAAGCAATTAAACTCTGAGGGGAAAAAAGTAACAGTGTGGAACACATCAGAAATCGGGTCATGAATTCACACAGATGGGAAAACCAGGAAGCAGTGGGAAAGCAGGATTTTGATTGACTCACCGTCAACAGTAAATGAGCCATTGGCAGTTTACTGTCAATTTTTTGCCTTTTAATCTGCAAGTTCCAAAGATGATGGCGCCCTCCCCAACACGCTGCTTGGGGATGGGAGGGAAAAGTGGGACAGAGAATGCCATGGTAGGTGAGGACAGGGGATGGGTCAGCATCACAGAGGGAGGAAGGCAATTTTATCATTCTCTAAATCTGATCTGTGGAGCTAAAATTAAACAATATCCAGGCAATAGTCATGGCTGTTAAAAATATGCCATCTAAAAGGGATCATAAGGTCTCTACAGATTAAATAATAATAGTGTTGCGGTAGTAATTAGAGGCATTGACCAGATCCAAATCCCGTTGTGGGAATTGCTGTACAAATACAGTTAAGGATAGCTCTTGCTTGAAAAAATTTATGAAGCAGAGGGGGAGAGAGGAAGGAGCAAAAGCCTCCGGGCTGAAGACAGAGGCAATGAGACCCTAACAGGGGCAGAACATGAATGGTGCAAACAGAGACTGCTCTTTTGCTTGCTTATGTAGAGCATCTGCTGAATAGGCTGAGAGGAAAAAGAGACATGATGTTCAAATCACTCCGCTCCTATGCTAATCTGGTTTTCTCCAGCGGAAAACCAAGACCCAGCCACAACATCTTGGGGCTCACCAGGGTACCTCACAGGCCACCAGAAGACCTCTTTGTCCTTGCTAGCTAGGATGTGCCCGTGGCCTGAACTAAGCTCAGTGGGATTTGTGGGTTTTTCAAACCACTCAGGAAAACACGAGCCCTTGGAAACCACGGGTATTTTAGCATGCGGAGGCTCAGTATACATTTCCTTTGCAAGTAGCAGCACAGCGCTTCTGAGAATGAAACAATCAGTTATAAAAGTAACCTTGCAGCAAAACTTCAAGGGGGAGTTATGCATGCCAGCACATTTTCACCGTTTATTCATTCTAGACATACTTATAGACTAATTCTCCTCTTACTCTGATTTTATATCAATTATTCACCATTGATTGAGTGGAGTTAATTTAAATTTACAGCAGTGTAAGTGAGGAGAAGCAGCTCGTAATCAGTAGCAAGTTGATTCTGCCACCTTTACTCACCATGAATAGTACCTTATTCATTGAATAATCCTACAAATTCCTCTTGGGATTTCTCGCAGAGTAGGATAGTATGTGATCTGGGTAAGGATGGCAAATACTTTTCATAATTTTCACATCAATTACTCCTCTAGCCTGCACTATGTAATATAGCACCAGATTCTCTGTGTTCACCCAAGATCTCTAGAGAAAAATGACCTGGTATTGTGTGGTCAGTGAAAAAGGTAGTAAGGCCAAACCATGATTTATATCCTTGAGTAAGAGTTGGCACAAAGGATTTGAACTTCATCAGAGAGTTTCAGATGTTCAACTCTGCATTCTTTATAATTTCCTAATGTGTATCTTATAATGACATTTCCAACCTACCATGTTGTCTGGACTTCGGGAGAGGTGTGACGTAAGAAAAGAGCAAAGATGCTGTAACAGCACTAATTGGGCAGATGCCACTGGAAACCTGCTTCCCATGAGCAACTATCACCTATTTAAATTGCTTATTTTCTCGTGCTTTTGAAAAGACTTCTTGATTTTCTCTTAGTGATGGGTAATGAATGTGTGATGGTACTAGAGCAGGGTAGTAACTTCCTAAATTTTTCACTAAGAAACCAAGTTTCCTATCACAATCCTTGTTCAGCCTATGTGTGTGACAAAGAGGTTTAACAGATCAGGACTATCAGTGATAGCTGTAGCCTATTGACATTCTGAACTGTGAGAAAAAATGAGACATTGAACTTGGTGGGCATAGAGAGTGACTGTATAAGATTTCTCATTTTTTTAAAGTCCATTTTTCCAGTGCATAGGCCTGTGCTTAAAATTTTACACTTTTTTTTTTTTTTTTTTCCAATTAAAAGGGTCGGGAGAGGAAACAAAGAGTCAGAACTGGCAGAGGAGATATGAAGGACAAGTTCAAGAGATGTGCATTTCCTTGGCCTTAACAAGGGAGACAGACCCTACAAAAGGGGATACGTTACAACTGCAATACAACGTGGATATGTGTCCATGCATGCAGTTGTATTTTTGTGGTGTTAAGGAGCAAGCTCTCACTCATACCCTCTTTGCCAGTTTTGCTAGAAGGATTTGGGTGAATGATAAGGAGATAGAGAGTGAACCTCCTGTCATGCAGATGGAAGGAATGGTCGTGCATGCCGGGCAGAAAGCGCCACTGGCCCAGTTCTGGAACTGAGGCTGCTTGATGGGATTTCACAGCTTCCCTCTGGATCTGGATATTGTGTGACAAACCAAAAGGGCTTGTCTCTATCTGACTGCACACATTTCTGCTTGGTGGGTTTTATATTTACATGTTGCCAGTGAAGGAATACACAAGTATGGAAGGGCTGAAATTTTCAGGACATCTAAGTAACTGGGCTTTTTTAAAAAAAGTTTGTGATTCTTTTTATGGCAGCAAAAATATATTTTTTCACCCAGTGGAATCCTCTCCATGAATAAGAGAGGTGCAAGGATGTTTCAATAACAGATGGCTGCATATCGATGAAGCCACTGGAGCCTCATTAGTCTCAGTGGCATTACTGATAACTGCATGTATTGGCAATGAGATGCAGAGCCAGCCCTAATTCTGTATCAAACCCAGGTAGTCCTTGAAAACTATAGGGCAATTTTTGTGCATAGCAGCCAAAGCGCAGGTTTTGTTTGTGTGGACAAACCTGTGGATGAGATTGGCATGGAGCAACAAGAGGAGGGAAGTGATTGTCCCCCTGTACTTGACACTGGTGAGGCCACACCTGGAGTACTGTGCCCAGTTTTGGGCCCCTTGCTACAAGGAGGACATTGAGGTGCTGGAGCGTGTTCAGAGAAGGGCAATAAAACTGGTGGAGGGCCTAGAGAACTTGTCTTACGAGGAGCAGCTGAGGAAACTGGCTGAGGTTCAGGTTGGATATTAGGAAAAAATTCTTCACCAAAAGAGTTATGAAGCATTGGAACAGGTTTCCCAGGGGGGTGGTGGAGTCCCCATCCCTGGAAGTGTTTAAAAGACATGTAGATGTGGTGCCGAGGGACATGGTTTAGGGACCCTGGCAGTGCAGGGTGTATGGTGGGACTTGATGATCTGATCTTAAAGGTCTCTTCCAACCAGATGATTCTGAATATCCATCCATGCCTGTTTGTGTGGCTTGTGGTGGGTAAGTTGAGAAACAACAGAGAGGAATTTGTTTATCTTTGGAAGTCATGTCAATGCAGCGGGTGCTGGAGACCTACTGGAAACACGGGGGTTCCTGGTGCTGCTGTTGTTTTGCTATATGATCTGTTTGTCCTTCTGCTTCTCTGCAATGTCATTCATTGTGTTACCTACTTAGACTGTAAACCTTTCAGAAAAAGGATTATTCCTAGCCTAGAGGAATAGTATTATTTGAATCTCTAGATGCTTCTTTACTATTCTTTCTAATAGTAAAGAAGATAGAAACTCTGTTTAAATACATGGTGATGTCTACTTGTGGGAGAAAAGCTGTGGAAACACCGGAAGAAACGTGGTAACCTCGCTATGGATGTTTCTAAGCTGGCAACACAAAATTTTTCAGAGACAAGTTAAGGAACAGCTGTATAAGTAACAGGGACAAATAACCTAACTACAGCTAAGGTGGCACTTATCAAAAAGAAGTTTATGAAACAGAGTTTTTTTCTTAATAGTGGAACTGTACTCAGTGGCCAGTGAATCACTGTCCTATCGTCCCGTATTTAGTGTACGTAGGCAAAGGACCCAAAGTCAGTGACCTGCATGGTAAAAGCAACCAGAATGAATTTTTATGTAACTGTATTATTGCATTCTGCCTTAGTTGGGAACCAAATAGATTGACTGAAGCAACAAATAAAAGCAGCATTATAAATTTTATAGGGGAGAGCAGTTCGACAGAGACAAAGCAACTTCACCATGCAAAGAAAAGTTGTACTTCACTAATCAACCATGTTTTCGTTTTCCTCTCTGCAAAAATAAAGCAAGGGAAAACCAAGTAACGTAATTTACTTGGATAGTAAAAAAATTAAGGTGCAGAAAATGGTGAGGGACAACATAAAACACGTTATTAATTTTCAGCATAAAAAGGTCTCCAGAAGCAGGGAGCTGCCAGGTTGTGTAATGGAAACGATGTTGTTCTGTGTTTCTTAGCGAGCTGCAGGCCAGGTGATCAATAGAGAGCCCAAGCGATGCAGACCACAGATGATAAAGAAGAGTGTTGAAGTTGTGTGACCAAACAAATAAATAAGCAGCCCAACAGCAGCTGAAATTTACCTGAAGAGATGTTTCAGGGAAGCAACAGATTAAAGCTACTACCTGTTACTTTTTACAGTCCTGTCTAACACAGATAACCTGTAAACCCAGATTATTACAAATGCGAGTTCGTTCATAGGAGCTGTGTTGTAGATAACCAGAACATAAGAGGTATCTGTGTGCTTCAGAACATGAAGCGTACCTACTGGTTCAAGATCAAGAGGGGCTGATAGGTTTACTCTGCAAATATTTTGTCCTAATTGTCTATGACAAGGAGAGGCCATCCTTTTCTGAGCCAAGGAACAATTCTGGTAGCCCTCCCAGTGCATATGTTACCCAGTTATATAAGCCACCTTGGTTTCCAGGGCATAAGAGAACTTCTATATAGCTACAAAAAAGGCAGTTAATGCCTTCATTCAGCTATCTGGCTATTTGATTCTGCTTCATTCAGAACTTCCTTTTCAGGACAATTTACTTGTTCTTCCCAATCAGCACTTCAGTCTGGTTCAGAGGCCTCCCAGATCTTTTTTGTTTGGAACACTTCAGTTCCTCAGTTTTAAAGTCAGCATTTTATGTCTTCCTTTTCTTGACAGAAAACATCGTCACTTCAGAGCTGATTAACATTTTTTTCACAGAAGCGTTTTCCCATCAGACAATGTGGTTTCACCTAAACTGAAATTTGCAGTGAGAAAATGTCAGTTCTGAGAAAAAAAAAAAATGGTTTTCCAGCTGGGAGAAACATAACAAAATATTTTGTTTGGGCTTGACATTTCAACATAAAATGACTTTTTGTTTGTTTGTTTGTTTCAAAACGTTGATTCAAAATTAAAAATGCCATAAAGAATGACATGTTAGATCATTCTGTTTTGATCTAGAATGTCTAGATCTTAGCATTTATACTTCCTCCCAGATTTTTGACTTTCTGTTCAAGTTTGAAATGGATAATTATTTTGAAATTCCCTGTGGGAAGAAAATTCCATTTCCTCCTCTGCCCTCATGTTAGGAGGAGAGACTGTTCTGAAATTGAAGTAGCAGGTAGAAGAGTCAGGTAGCCTCAGTTCTGTATGTCACAGCTTACTTCGTGCATTTGGACAACCTGCTTCACTTCTTCAAACCCCCAATTAGTTGGGTGAATTGTGGGGGTTTTTGTTGAAATGACGCAGGATGCTTTTCTGCCTCCCCAGCAATGCTTTGGAAAATCCTCAAATCCAGTTTGTAAATTACGAGTAACTGTACTTGCCTGTCTCACATGAGAGGGCTGTGAGTCCTAATTAATTGGTGCTTACAAAATGCTCTCAGATTCTTGAAAGGTGCTGTAGAAATCTAAAATCATATTTACTGAAATGAGTTATTCAGGTGACTTAGATACAAGTGCTGAGCAAACCCAGCTGTTACTTTTAACAAGTGTGAATTATTTGGTTTGAACAGTACCTCTAATCCTCTCTGCCAGGTTCTGAACTCCCTTCTTTGAATTCTTTTCCTCATTCCACAATTTTATGCATAAATGTAAAGCAGCACTTTGCAGGGAGCCAAACAGTAATACTAATTACAAGGAGAGCTTCTGCTGCTGTTGGCCATGCAGAGATGCACAAGGAGCTTCCACACTTGTGTTTCCTTTCCAGCCAGATAATTCTGCCTCTGACCCTTTCTTTTGTTTTTCTGTTGTTGAATCATCTCTGGCTCATGCACATAGAGTCAGAGTGGTAAAAGTTGTGGGATCAGGAGGACAGAAAATGGTGTGACACAAGTGGTTAAACTAGGAGCTTTTGTTCAAGGCTCCTTCAGCCAAGGCTCCGTCTTGCTCCGCTTGACATTCAACATTCACTTAGAATTATTTTCCTCAGAGAGTTAATAGGTAGACCAGATCAGTTCAAGAGGAAGAAGATGGGACAGGATTTTTGATTGCATTGTACTGTAGGTTCTTGTACTCTCCAGTTCAAGGCTCTTCATGCCAGTAGATTGCACTGGGACCAAGTCACCTCTTTAGACTCCAGTGTCAAGAGTACTGTCTTCACCTCATGCCTGCACTCAGGTGAAAGGATAAACACCAGTCCTGTCAAGTGCACCGGGATGTGTATGAAATCTTTTGTTTTCAGTAATTCCCTCCCCCCTTTTCTCCGTTTCTGTCTTTCCTCTTCCATCTCCCTCAGTGTATCTCCCCCTTTCTGAGTTTTCATGTGGGTTTCATCATTCATGGGCCAAGCATGCTTTATGCCGCAAGCCTTGCCATTTAGCCACATCACCAAATGCCACCCCTCTCAACACACCTCTGCCTCTCCCAACTGAAAACGAACCTCTTGTCTGGCATATCCCCAGCTCTTCTAGGCTGCTCTTTGTCAGGTAAGCTTCTGTCTGCCTGGTGTTTAATCTGTTTTTTGCTCTGTCTGATCCTCACCAGCTGCATCCTTATTCTCCTGAGGCTTTGAGCTTCCTTACTGCCAGGACCAGAAGGACAGCAGCACGGCTTTTTCTTGCACCTTGGGCTGTAGCAGCTGATGGAAAACATCATGCAAGAGCAGTTGTGGCAGCGTAACTGTGATTATGTAGACACGGGCAAAAGAATGCTTTTCCCAAGAGGCCTTTTAACTTTTTACCAAATGGAATGAATATGAAAGAAGGCACAAGACTTTTAATTTCATTTCTGTTTCATTGTGTTTCCTTTCTTGCTAGTATAACAGCATCCATAAACAGGCTTAATCTAGTATACGAAAATCCCACCACTTGATAACTGATGTTATTGAACAAGTTTCTATAGCAGAAACCAGCAATGTCTGGTTTGAATGGGTGCCATCTGGGAATTCCGTCTCCCATAGAGTGGTACCTGAGTTAAGAGAGAGTATGCGTACAGCTTGTGTTTGTTTTCTTATGTTCCCCAAGTAGCTAGTGGCTTTGCTGTTACTGGTAATTGCTCTTCACTTTGCCGGTGTTTTGGTTGACACAGTTACCACCCTTGATGATACTGGCATTTCAGTCATGGCTGTTGTTGCACAAAGTATGATGAGAGGCTTACGTGTGCAATGTATTTTAACAGGGCCCATACTGATGGCACATCAGCTCAAACAAGTCTGCTTCAGGAGTGAATAAAAAACAAGGAGAGAAGGGAAAAACTCTCTCCAGGGGCCAGCTGAGAAGGGCAGCAATGAGGTGCCAGGTTCTCATAGCAGCTGTAAGGCCCTGAGAAGAACAGTGCAAGAGTAAGAGCATGAGAACAACAAAGGGAAAAAGAATGAGAATAGCAACATGGGAACAATGCAGGGAAAATACTGCCACTGCCGCTCTGGAAAAGCACTGCCACAACAGCCTAAGTGAAGGGTAATAGAGCTGCAAGCAGACCCTTGGCATTGCTAGGGCTGAAGCACTGACGTATCTATCTGAGGCCTTCCATAGCACTGTAAATATTCTGCTTTGTTTCCCCATCCTCCCCGTCAATCTTTTCTGATGTCATGGTTGGGGAATCCCCAGGTAAAAAGGGCAAGGTGAAACATTCCTGTACATCTGATATCTGGGAAGCTACAGCCTTCTTGTAAGGGCTTCGGTTTAGCTGTACAAAAATTAAAACCAGTAAGTTACCTCTGCTATCAAATGGTGCATCCCAGATTTATACAAGTCCCATAATCAGTATCTACCTGTGTTTCTAAAGCACCAGTGACTGTGTCACATGACATCATTGATAATCACTGCCAGGACAACAGAAGCTGGTCAGCTATTCATTTCTCCACTGCATTTCGATGGGTTAGTCCTTCCCTGTATATTCACAGGGAAAGAGTCCATGTTATACATTACACAGAGACACAGGGGAGAAAAGATTTGGCACCAGGAGTTTCAAAGGGAACTAAGTGTATTAGGAACTCCAATACCCTAGAATTTCAGTGGCTTATGCACTTCTAACAACTTAAGACAAAGCTATTGAGGACAACTGACAGATTCATGATACAATCATATTTAATATGATTAGTTCTCATTTATGTTCTTGTCTCTGAGTCCACCTGTCCCAGGAACCAGATTCTCTGTCCTAGTTCTCTCTGTGTCCTTCCACACACCTGTCTGCACCTTCCTAGTGTCTGACTACATGCGTCTGCTCGTCCTTGGTGTCTTCTCTCCAGTGACTGATTTTCTCCAGCTCTCCTCCTGCACCCTCACATTTACTTAGGCAAGAAATGTTTCTCTGCATGTGGCATCCAGGGCCACTGAGAGCTTCCTTTGCACTATAACATCTTTGTTTCCCCATCAAGAAGCATAATATCCTTCTTGCGTTCAGGCAAGGAGGAAAAGCAAAACCAGTAAACAGTCACAGTAATTACATCTGGTGCCTAGGCTCTGGAGAGGAAATTGGGAGATAAATTAAAAGTTGGTCCCATTGGAAGGTGCCCCAATGGATATTGATCAGGCTAAGGTGAACTAGAAACAGTCCAAGGAGAATTTATTAATTAGAAGCTGACAACCAATTGTTTCTTCCTCTCTCTGTTTTGAGGTTGTGGTTTTTGTTTGCCTGCTTCTCTGACAGAGGCAGCAGGTAAGCTCCTTTAACTGTACTCCTTTGTCTATGTCCGAGGGGCAGCAGAGTGGAAGCACAAAGGCTGGCAAAGCTCATTGTAGTCAGGAGCACAGAAATGGTGTGCAGGTCTTGCCATTGCTTTCCCCAGAGATGCTCAGGGTAGCTCTGTATTCTCTTCTGAGACCCTGACCTCTTGTCCTTCAGATTACAGAATTGGTCACTTTTCCTCCTGGATTTCTAACTCTCTCTTGCAGACAGCATTCCTGTGGGAAACACAGGTATCTCTGCTAGGAGGGAGGCAAAGAGGCACAGATAACCCTCAGAGGCATTTACCTGCCTTGTCAGCAGATCTAGCTGGGAATTCAGAGGGAGAAAGTGTACTTTTCCCTGACTGCAGAAGCCACCTGTGGTTTTAAAGTGAGTTATCACTTTGCCTCTCACATTGTTTTAACAGTTTACTACTGTTAATAGACTCCAACACAGCTGAAATCTAAAGGAATTAGGGGCCCAATTCTGAATATAATCCTGCTCAGGGTAACACAGCTACATACTCTTCCATGAGCTTCTTAAAAACTGCGAAGGGACCTTCAAATCTTAGGCAGTGTCAGATGTGAAGTTAGCAAGCGCAAGCTTGAATCTTCTCTTGGGTATACAATAGTATCTTTAAATGCATCTCCTAATACTACTTTTTAGCCAGCAGTTATGTCTCAACACAGTGCACAGGAGAGATGGAGCTTTATGAATAAATAGCTAGTCAATATTTTATTTCCTTCTCTTTGTGTGGCGCGTGGCTCCAGGCTTTACTCACTGGACACAATTCAAACCCCACCCTGGAGATAAAATTATTAATTTTGTCACAAACATTTTTTTTGTGGCACACTTCACTATAATGGCCAGCTGTTGTGCAAACATTCGCTGACTTAGTACTACACCTCCTGTTAACGAGAACAAGTGCTGGGTTCCTGTTTGGGAAACTGAGGAAGAGACATTGCAGTAGGGAGTTTTGAAGCACTTTACACATTTAAACAACAACTCCCTTCTTTGTTTGCTGTAGACAAGTATGTTCAAGATGTCTGAACATACCCACAGCCCAGGCATCGAGTCAGGAATTAAGGAAACCATATATACTCAGTGAGTGACCTTTCATGTTACTTGGCTTAAATGTCTTGCTTAAACCAAGACATCTGTACAAATGACTTTTGTATTAGCAGGCAGGAGAAAATTCATCCCTCTAGACATCCAGCTGCATTAATCTGTAGACTCAACACTTCTTTCCTTTCAGTTCCTTGCCTTATTTACTATACACCTTTCTATCTTAGCAGTAAGTAAGTGAGTAAAGATCCTAAACACAACGTCCTCTTTCAGTATAACCTCCTATTCTGCTGAGGAATAGGTCTGCCTTGTGCAGTAAGTCAGTCAGGCTTCTATCAGCAAATAGTACGTGATAGGGTAAGAAAGAACCAAATCACCAGAAATATGTTCATAGGAACTGGGTTCACTGAGTCTTCATGTCAAATTTGCACCTGCTATTTCCTATCTTCTAAATACATGACTTATCAGTATCAGCAATTTTTTTAGTGCCTTGCTTCTCTTATGTATGTGTCTGTGCATGTGTTTAAAAAAAAAAAAGCACAAATGGAAACTTCAGAAATTGTCATGTGAGTTCGGATTCATTCCTAGGTGATTCATCAGAATGTGGGAACATTTGTACACGCTGCATAGGCCTCTACTACCCGGGTTGTGGGAGTAACTGATAGCAGAACTACATAGTTATCTTCCTTGTAGGTCAGCATACAGAGGGCAATGAGGCGAACACTTTGCATCTGGGTTTTGCAGATGCTTGCTAACAACAAGAGATAGAGCAACTCTTGAACCCTGGATTATATTCTGGGCTCTGAAAGGGAATTATGCTGCTGGGCACAGACTTTTGTGCCTTTTCTCCCACAGCGGTCCTAGGCGCCCTCTTCTCTACAGTTTATCTGCATCCTTTATCTCCTCTCATTTTGCTAAGCTCATACCCTTAGGAGGTGTGAATGCAAACCCAGACAAAACAAGGTTGCTACTGAAATGTCAAAATTCTGTAATAGCTTTACAGCTTAATGTAAGGGATATGATAGTTTTTTGTTTGTTTTATTGATGCAGGGAAAGGCGCATTGTGTAGATAGTATAATACTGACTGATGTTTGCTGCTGAATTTGAAGAAAAAACAGTGAATAAACTCCTTTCCCCTATTTCTGTTCTCTTAAAATAAAATCTGCAAAACTCCAGGAAGATTTTTCCTAGATTTATCTTCAATGGGTTAGTAGCCGCTAGGCCAAGATGTTTCCCTATGTGATTTATATGTCTTTTTGCTGGTCCTGGGAGTTAATGTTTCCCCCCTAGGTGTTGGCCATTTATAGCGCAGCTTGAAGGAATGAGATAGTGTTTTAAACTCTCCTTTCCATCTCAAAGTTGGGCTTTCAACTTTAAAAATTGATTAACTTTGGATGAAAGGTCCTGGCTTGAAGGGTTCTGGGGAATGAGGTTCTTTGTTTAGTGACAGAACTTGTGTATCAGGGACAGGAACAGGAGACACTTCCCCATCACCATCGTTCCTTCCAATGTGACTTGCTCCTGAACTAGAGCTATCTGCTGTAGGGGTGAATCTGGTCAGTCTCTCTACTCTAGTTTTGGCGGTGGCTTTCTCTGATACAGATAATTTTCTAGGAAGAGCTAGATGGGAGTTGATCACATATTGCGCATAGACCATTCTGCTGCTGTTACATTTGATAAAGTTGAGCTGGGGCCACATTGACACATAGACCCTGGATGAAATGGGCTTATACCCCATCTCCAGCCTTTTGGCAGATTGATTCTCTTAGAAATTTATTTTACAGCTTGACAAAATATAAAGCTTGATGACATGCAATTTCGAAATAGGTGTATTTGGTAAATTAATGAACTAGCACTGACTAAATGAAATTATCATGAGCAATCAAAACCCAGAAGTTAATTTTTTTCAGGTGATCATAATGAGCTTCTCTCTTCCCATGGACAGAAAATTCTATGTGAAATCAGTGTTTCATAGCAGAAAAGCTCACTTTTAGCATCTGTGATAAGAAAACACTGTATAAAAGAAGGTACATAAGAAAAACCAGAGTGTTCAGATCTATTTTGCCAGTTTCAAATTTGTTGAGTTTGGTTTAATATTAGAAGAACAGGATCAGAGAGGCTTTTATTGATGTCCCCATGCTCCTTTTGTAGTTAAATGGACTGCTTCTATGGTTCAACTTATCTGCAGCGATTTATTATCCAGCGAAAAGCTTCTCATTCCGTGCACCTTGACAGCAAATAACACTGAAGAACGTAAACCAGGTGGGAGATGTGAAATCCTGGTGTAACTGGCACTCACACCAAAGCTTCCACTGGCTTCAACAGAGACAAAGTTTCTCTCTGGGAGTTTAGGTTAAGCCAATGCGTATTAGCAATTTACTATAGTAAAGGAGTTCATCCCACTGGTGACTGGGGCCTGGTGAGTCTTAAGGATGTGCTCGGTTTCTGTAAGCTGGGCTCTAACTTGCAGAAACTTGGCCTCTACTTGTGGGGAACAGGGATCTGGGGGCATCTTTCTTGTGTGGACTGTGTTTTTTCCTGAGTTTTCTCGAATTTGTTGCGCAAACATAGATGCCTTGCCTTGTGCTGAGGAAGATGTGTTCTCATCTTCCTCTGCAGATGATTCCTAATGTTCTCCATTCTCTGGAAAACAGGACATGGTAAGGGCATATCAGACAGATGGGCTGATCCAGAAGATGTAGTCATGAAATGATGGCAGAATTTTGTCTGCACTTCTCTCCTGATTGTGGCCTCACGATTCCAGCATGTTCAGTGGAAATATGTCTGAGAATGTATCAAATTTCTGCTGTAAAGCTCAATAAAAATGGAGTGCCAAATTCATCTCTGATGTAAGCCCTGTTTGACTTCAGCAAGCTTACTCTGGGGAGAAATTTGGTCCTGTGTGCCTGCTGAGTACCAAATGGAAAAGTGCAGTTTTCTGCTAATGCTCTCTGCTATGGTTAGGCTAGAAAAGATGCTGCAGTACTGATTTTCCAATGAAACAAGAATACATGTTTATGTATCTACAGCTGTCTTTATAGCTATTTATTTGTAAAATTAAAATATTAGATAATGAAAGTGGTCTTAGAACCTGAGGTAATTCGTATGCAGGCTTTTTACTCATAAGCAGCAGGCTTGCAGTTGGATTTTGAGGGGAAAGTATGGGCGAAACTGACTGGAGTTTTGCAGAACTGAAAGAGCAGGAGCGGTTCTAGGCGAGGACACTGTGTGCAGGACCTCGGAGAGCCGCTGGGAGATGAAGGCAGGCCCCGCGATGGGATGGTGCAGGGCAGGACTGTGGAGCATGGGCAGGAGTCACAGGTGCCTGCCCTGAACAATTCCAGGCAGAGTCATCAGATCCTTCTTTTCAGAAGCAGCGATGTTAACCTAGAGGACAATTTCAGTGCTAAAGTGGAAGCTGTTAATGATCTTTAAAAGAACTGGAAGGGAACTGAAGTGAAAGCTGACACCCAGCTTCTTTATCTGTGACTTAGACCTAAGGAGGCTGCCAGGACCAAGAGCCTTCCTTCACTGCTACCTTGCCCTGTGGGATGTGAGTTGCACAGGTCCTCCCAGCACCACTGCCCACCCTGCAGTGGTGAATGACTGCACAAGCCATCCTCTCCTCAAGGAAGACAAGAGCAAAGATGGATGTAGTTCTGTCTCGCTCGTTTGACTTAGTGTGTTCCTACCTCAGTGGAAGAGCAGTAGACAAACAAGGGATTCCCTCACTCACACCAGGGCTCTTGAGGAGTCACAGCATTATGGCCCTCCTGGGCTACTTCTCTGCAAAGCCAGCCCTTAAGAAAAAAGGAAGAAATGAAGAAACATGGAAAAGTTTAATCTCCTCTATGTAGCATTCTGCAAGTCTGCATAATGACATTTACTAATGCTGCCCACATATTTCTGTCTCAGAGGAGTCTGGAATAGAGGTTAGACTTTGTAGGTCACCATTATAAAACACAGCCCTGCTTCAAAGCTCTCCACTGACTGACTGTGATGCTGGGCAAAAAACTTCCACCCTTCTGTGCCTCTTTCTGCCCCATTGGTGCCTGCTTTCCTCCAGGAAGGCAGGGATGGCTGAGAGCCATAGCATTCCCGCAGGCAAAACGTGTCTTGAGTTTGTCCAGTGGGTGCTCCCAGTGAATCCAGAATATCACAGATTAAAGTAGGCTGAGCTCTTCCTCAGAAACCCTCTCTGCCCCTCTCTGACAATCTTCCTTCTGCTTCTGTGCTTCCCGGTAAAAACACAAGGTGGCACTGAGTCAGCAGGACCCTGGCTGACAGTTGCCTCTGCATTTCTTTATACACAATTGTGGCAGTTTACAAGATCTCCTGTGGGTAGGCTGCAATCTCCCAGTTCTCCCATCGCCTTGTGAGGACAGCGCCAGTGACCATCCTGACCCATGTACTGCAGGAGTTATTGTAGAGTCACTTTATGGACTGACAATTTTATTAGGAAATGTAGTGCCAGAGTAACCCAGCAAATTGACAGTCTCAGGGACTGCATTCTTACATCAGTCTTTGTTACAAAAAAGTAACAGTATGAGAAAAGTGAAGGAAACAGAGGCTGTCTCAAGGAATCCAGGGATCACCAGAATGGCTCAGACTTCTTACCACTGATGATATTTCTGCTGCCGAGAGACCTAAATTGCAAGACTCCATCTCAGCTCCCCGCAGGGTGGATATGCCTTATGAGTTCTACTCTTTGCTAGCAGCAGGCAATTATCAAATGAGAAACAGCAGAAGCATTATTACAGGCTGTATGGAAACACAGGCTTGCCCAAACCCTACTGATGTCTTCAAACAACAGTGTCAAAGCACCAGCCACACAGTGCCCTTTTCCTCTTCACTGTCCAACTTGAGTTACACAACTGGTGACATGGTTAAAACTGGGATTTACTTTCCTCTCAGGTCTGGGCCTGTTAAGCAGAGATAAGTGTATTGTTTATGATGGAGGAATATCTGACACTTAGAGGGGAGAACTGGGCAGCAACCCCTAAGGTCCATTTCAAGACTCGTTAGAGTAGGCCATGGGCGATACGCTTATCCCGCTGGGAATTTCCTTATGTTTGATGCGAGGATGATAATCTCTCCTTCCCATGGACAGAGTACGGGATGATAACAAGTTCTAGGCGATGTGGCATGCAAATAGGTGAAACGTGTAATGCCGTCACATTTGGGCTGTTTGTTCAAAAGGGTTTGTTTGCCTGCCTGTAGAGTGAACGTTATTTTGTGTGACAAAGCTTGTGCGGTGTGTTACAGAGGAGACATCCCTTCATACAGGTATTTCACTCTTACTCTTTTTTTGGCATCACTGAGATGATAGGACTAAAACAGCAAGCTTTTTGACTGGAAGATGCTATAAAAGTATAAAAAAAATCTTCAGTTTACCCTTCACTTATTATAATACTGCCCAGCCAAAAATCAAAGCCTGTGTTCCCTTATACAAAGCACAACAGCAATGACAAAAAAGTGTTTGTCTGTGGATCAGCTCTCCAAGCCCTCTGTTTGCAGGGCCCTCAGGCAAGCCTCTCTGGGTTCAGGGAAGTGTCTGCATCCTGCCTGTTCCCCACTGCCTGTGCTCCTTGGCTCTGTGGAGGTCCTTTCCCAGTTCTCTGCCCACAGAACAGTTTATTTAACCTTGAAGTTCTCTTATCAGCTGCATCACCCTGCTGTAGATGCAAGACCTAAATTGTTTTCCATTGTCCGTGAGCTGAATGGGGCCAGGTCTTCAGAGAGCACAGGCTTGGAAGCACTTTAAATTAGGCAGTGCAAGATGGAAGTGCTGCAGGTAACAAGGAAAAGTAAACAAGCCCCATCCTTCTACCGAGGCTCTCTGCTCCTTAAATGCCTGGTGGCTGTATGGGAACCCCAGCCCAGCTCTCAGGAGAGTTGTGCATGAGACATGACTCTTAATTAAGTATATATTTCTGTGCAATGTGGAGTGAGAGGAGGCTGTTACCAGAGCAGAGCAGCAAGCTCCTCCTCTGTGGCCTGTAATGCACAAGTTCTGTCCTCACTGCCATGCCATTGCTCTGCACCATCTGCACCTTGGGTGCAGAGGGGCTCAAGCGTGGAACTACACATGTAACACACACAGTCCCACTGCACCCTCAGGTACTGTGGGTTTTCCCTAGTCTGAGCTTGTGGGTGATCAGTCCTTTCAAACACCCCACGGGACCAAGCCTGCTGCCCAATCCGTGGTGCGCTGAGGCACAGGGAGCAGAGGACAGGCTGAATGACAAGTGCGGGGACTGCTCGACAGGTGATTATAGCCGGAGGGAAGGGAGCATTGTGGCGTGGCATGTACATGCTGCATCAAGTGGTGCTAACTGGAATTCCAGTCAGCTTTGTCTCCCTGGGAGCAGGCTGTGTGTGTTCATAAACTGGTGTGCTGTTCCTTGCACGGTGAAGGCTACACTTGCAGCGTCTATCTGCAGTGTGAGGTGAGGTGCAATTGCAGCATACGCAAACATGTGCAAACTCGCTTGTGTGCCAGCAGTGTGGGCTAGGGAGCAGGGCAGCTGCCCACAGTTACAGTTAGGACTTGTACAGTGGGGGTGTGCAGTCCATGCCATCACACCTTCACCTGGCTTGCTTCTCACCAGGGCACGAAACTGTGCTGCACAAAATTGACTTTGGAAACAGCGCAAAGTGGAACGGATTGCAGCTTGTCCTGAAACTTCCCCTGAATTTGCTGAGCAGTATTCATTCGCCATTCATTTTGCAAGTAGTTTTCGAGCAAAAGTGTGGTTTTCATGTCAGTCCTATCACCGAGTTCAACAGGGTCCAGAAGAAATTAGGATGAATTATCTCAGAAGGGTTTCCTTGGCTGCACAAATGTTCTCGGACATCAGAAGGAGCTGCCCTCCACCTTTCCGTGTGTTTATTCACCATGTGAGCTACAGATGAAAAGTAATTATTTAATTAATATTGGACAATATGAACTCTTCACAGACCCGTGAAAGGACTGGAGGCAGAACTGTGCTCGCAGGAGCTTCCATGCAGAATGTCCCAAGCACAGTGTTGTCACGATATTACATATGTTACAGGATATGCAGTCGTGTGGAGCTGCTAACACCTCACTCTAATGGAGGACACATGGTTTAAAATGTTTGGAGCATAGCTGGGAAGGTGATGAATTTAGTGGTTCTGTGGCTCAGCCAGAAAACTAAAATTGAAATTCTGGATTTGTGTGAGCCCAACAACATTTTTTCTTTAGTTTTCAGCTTATTTCTCCTGGGTTGGATCTTTCTTACTTCAAATCAATTTCCTAACCAAAAAATATTTTAGAGCAATAAGGAAATGTTTTGTACAAAAAGGTATAAAAATGAATTGTTTTGACATCTTGAAAACTCTCCCCTGATTTTCTGCAAATACTGCTCAGCAAATTCAGTTCATCTCATCAATAACTTTATTCTCTTCTGCTAAAATACTATTTTGTGCAAATTTACTCTCTGACAGGAAAAATGGTGACATATTTCTTCTGGGAAAGCAGAAATTAGGACTATTAGCAAGGACTTCGGACACCTTGGCCCCTTCCCCTGTCTGCCAGTGGCGCTTTGTATGGTCCTAGAAGGTCACTACAATTCTCTGCTTGTTTCCTTTTCCTCTGGGTGGCAGGTTCTTAGTCAAGTAATGCTACTCATTGTGTATCCATCCATCCAGCACAGATTAGTGAGGGGAACTGATGCTGATTGTCGTTCTGGGTGTTATTTTGATAATAATTTCTGTTACAACTCTGTTCATGCAGTGAACAGGTTGTGGAGTGTGGTTCCAGGTTGAGGAAGTGGATTTCATTTTACGAAATATAATGGAACTTCTGCATGAAATCCTAATTGCATCCTTTGGCTTTACTTTAAGCAAGTGAAGCGAATTACAACCAGAGTAAATGCTATGTTTATTTAGAAATTGCAAACACCTTTCCTATTTAAGCCAAACACTGGGAAGTGTTTGTTCATCTTCTTTTGTTACTGTGTCTGCTATACATAAAGAATACCATGCCAGGCCTCTCACCTTCAAACCCAGCCCAGGCCAGCCTGCCTCATCCCGCCCCTTCAGACTCTTTGAGGGTAGACAGGCAGTTTGGCTCCTGGTTTTGCGCTGGCACAGCAATCTTTTCTAAGGATCTCTACACGCTGGATCATGAGAGGCAGTACTGTCAAGCCTAGCGTCTTGACCCCAGAGGGAAGTTGTTTGCAGAAGGTCATGCTGTGAATCCGAGTCAGAACGAGACGCCTGGGCTCAGTCTGCTGTAGCACAGCTGCCCTTCATTGACAGCAACATGAGTCAGAAAGCGCCTGTGCATATGGTTCCTAAAATAAATAGTGATCGGCAGCACTCACAGCCCTTTTACTCAGCCGCTGGTCTGGAAGGACTCTTGCTAGGCCAAATTCCCTCTTTTCCCGCCATTATAGAAGTGCTGCTCCGTTGAAGCCAGTGGATTTGTTTGGGTGTAACACAGAACAGGATAACCTTGGTTCAGGAGGGTTCAGGAGGCGTTTTATCGGGGTAAGGGTTGGGCTGATGATTGTTATTTAGTTACAGGCTTTTTGGTGTTTTGCTAACCACAAAGAAAAGCAAATCTTTTTCATTGGATCTAATCAACACAACAAGCTAGTTTAAAAGGGAGGTGAGAAGAGAACCAACTCCAAGCTGGAAATGCAGTGTGGGAACCTTTGGATATTTCTTTATGCCACTCCACCATGCCAAGCCACAAAACGGGAGCTAGCCATCTTGTGGAGCAGCAGCAGTGCCGCTAGCATATACCAGTGAGACGCATAGCCCTGCTGAGACGCTGTGTTTGGCCCAGGCAGGCCATAACCTTCTGATGTTAAGAGAGGTTTCTGGGTTTTGTAACACCTCAGCAAACCCAAATACTTAAAGTTCTTGTATTTTAATAATTTTTTCTCCTACTGCTCACTAATAGTAAAAACTAAGGGTTTTGCTGGTGTTGTTTGAAAAGCACAGTTTAGTCCTACGACTAAACTGACCAACTATAAATTTATTAAAGAAGAAATAAACCTGGATGATTTTAAAACAGTTTTTTTAAACTTTCTCCATTTATGGAAGAAGACTAAATCAAGCATGTAAGTTGTACCACAGCGTGCATAAAGCAGAATGCATTTGGCATCAGCCAAGGCTATCTTGGGCCATTCTTTTACTCTGTGTGAGCTGTTGATTTGTGAGGTTGCTGCATTGGTTTTTGTCATCTTGCCTCTGGCTTGACCTCTTGATTTAATCTGGGACTTGTTTAGGGACCTTTCTATCCAGCATTCTCAAAACATGGCAGGGGAAGTCTGCCTTCTATCTAGCATTCGTGCAGCTCTGAGTAAATTGCTCCTGCTCCAGCACTTCACCGGTGCTACCACTTCGCTCTGAATATCACATGTTTCATCCATTACTTTGACTTGCAGTATCATGACTCTGACTGCTGCTGTGGTTATACAAGAGATTTACAATGCAGCACTGACACACAGGGCATCAGACACCCAAGGAGCAACCCCTGCACAAGTCGTCATTCCCTACTTCAGTCTCTGGCCTCAGGAACAACTTATTGACAGGTCCTTGGCACCTGTTTCCAGAGAGATCACTACGTGACCTTTCAGAACCTTTGCTTTTGACTTGTTAAATAAAGTACTAAATCTTTTTTTTTTCTTTGCTATGTTGTTAGTCTTTAGCTACTCTGCTTTTAGGAAAAGTGTCAGAGAAAATACTGAAGAAAAGATCATCTGTGATGTTTACTGTTAAAAATGTAATCTCTCTTACTTTGATTTCTTTCTTTAAAGAGCTGTTCTGGTCCATGGACTACAGAACGCTTTTCATCTCTTTTTTCCAGCAGGTGGTTAGCCAGAACACAGAGCTGCCTGGTGTGTGTTAACCACAGAGCCTCCGGGGGAACCTGTTTGTCATGGTGGGAGCTAAACTCCAGTGGTGTCTCACCCGTTCCCTTCCTCTGAGGGGTAGAGATTGCATGCGGAGATTGGCCCCAGACTTCTGCACAGTGAAGGGGACTGAGCACCACTGACTGCCTCATTTCCCCAGAGAGGTCTTCAGCTGAGTCCAGCGGTGATCCCCAAGCTTGTGAGTGCAGCATGGATGAGAGGGGCAGACTGCAGTGATGGCTTCTGGCCAGAGTATCCACCCGTAGCCCCATGAGACCAGTCTCCATCGTCTCCTAGTCAAATTTTCAGACTACTGTGTTCTTTCCTCTGCTGCTCATCACAAGTGAGAGGTCCTTCCTGTAAGCATTCAGAAAGCCACGTCATTATCCTCCTTTGTCATTATCTCTTGCAAGATGATGCAATGCTAACACCTTTGTTTGCCTTCCTGACAAATGTTTTATCCCAGGAGTGTCCAGCTTTGGTCTTTCATCTCTAGACTAGAAATTTTTGGGGTCAGGGAGTGGTGTCTTGCTTGGTAGAGGTCTATGATATTAAAGTACGCTGCGCTAAATGTTTTTAGCACAGTCCAGCTACTGGTGTGGCCCACCCAGATAATAAAAGCTATGAGCTACCTTACAAACAAAGCAGAACACCTAGTATTTGAGTAATGCAAACTGCATGCGCATGAGCCCATGGAGCATGGGCATTGCTAGCAAGGAAGGGGTTAATCCAGTCTTCTCTTTTTTTTTTTTCCTGCAGTCCCTGCTGGGTGGATGAAAATGAATCACATTTCATTCTGCTCTCAGTCAGCCACGATTGCTCTATAATTTTGTTTTTAGTCATTCGTGACTGAGACCTTCTCTGGCAAATTTAGTCACCGAATGTTTTTTGCTGTTTAGCCCCAGTCGTTAGAAATCTCGGGGCAGAGTGGGTTTCGTATTGTAACAGCTGAGACATGAGCAAGGGGAAAGCTGATGGATGTTGATAGTTCAGGCTGATGATACTCAGTATCGTTTCCATATCCCACATGGCCAGTCAGTGATACTTGATTCATTTATTCATGATCATATACAAAGGATTTAGTCTTTAACATCATAATAGCTTGTGACCTTAAAGGGACACAGTCAAGTACATTTGGGGCCAGAATTTAACCTACTGTAGAAATTGCTGTCTGTTGAGAGTGATGTGTAATAATACCTGCAACCACTGCCTTTCGTCCTGCTGTTTCTACATGCTATACAGACATTAGTAGTGAGACGAATCTCAGGACCATTAGAAGAGATGGAAATATCATTGTCCTGGTTTGAGTCCCTTTTAGCAGAAGGAGAAACTGAGGCACCAAGAAGTTAAACCACTCGTTGCATACAGAGCCAAGACAAAATTACTTGTAGGACTGAAGTCTTCTGTTCCTGTTAGGAATAAGCTAGCAATGTCTTACACGTGCTAAACAGTTCATTTGTGTCGTTAATCCAGCCTTAGCTCCTGAAGAAAAGATTTTGAGAAATTAAAAAAAGAATTTCCTAAAACACAAAAGCTCCCGCTGTTGGCAGTGCTTTAGCAGCGGTTAGCAAAGAACTAAGTCTGCTGTTTCCAGTGTTTTCGCAATGGCATTGACAATGTTTCTGAGGCACAAACAGGAAACCAAAAAAACGTGAGACCTGAAAGTATTCCTGCTCCATTCAGAGAAAGACGGCGGGGGAGAGATTCAACTGGGATGAGCCTGGAAGGCAGAGGGGGGAGGCAGAGGCACGTGCATCTACCCATGAGCTTATGTGTGCAGGACACAATGGCAATCAGTCTGATGAGAGACATTTTGTTCCCCATTTCCAAGAGGAAGTTAGGAGCACCATAGAGTCATGCAGCCTCTCTAAATGGGGTCCCAGTTCACTTGTCAGGATCAGGAAATAACTCTGTAGCAGGATTGCAAAGGGCTGTGGCACAGCCGAGACATCCAGTCGTGTTAGTGTGGTGAGACCCTATGGTTTCTGTGGAATGGTGCTGACTGTTGACAATAGAGACTGATGGAGAAGGCATTTCCATGAAGTTAATGGCTGGCTGGTGGAGGTTAGGGCCTGAGGCCATTATTACCATTGCAAGATCTGAAAATATAAAAATGCAGAGAGAAAAAATAAAGAAAATTGCCTTTTTATATACCAGAGAGTTTAAAGTTGAGCTGCCTGTTGCCATGGCTACAATATTCAGTTTGCAGTCTTTAGTTATTTAAGACCAAGGGCTCGATCTTGCTGAATCAGTGAACTCGATGGAAACATGTCACCCAGCCTCAGCAGGGGAAGAACAAAACCATGGCAGCGTGGTAGGAAAGGAGAACCCGTTTCCACCCCATTAGAGACCACATCCCCTGTGCTCAGGGAGGCATTCTGAGGTGCGGGAGCGGTGCCACTGTGGAGGGGTGGGAATGGATACAGGTGGTTCCTCCTGAGTTCACGGGCCAGGACACTCCACACTGGTTCTCAGTTCCTCATATTGCAGCATGGGCATCTTTGGAATGGAAATGAAATTTTTCACTGGCAGTTAGGTACGTCTCAGATATTCACCTTAGTCCCAGAACGGGCTTTTTGTGGTTCATCTAGCAATGACATCATTAGTGTTTATGATGGAGAACTGAAGTTTTCCCAGTGTGGATGTTCAAATTTCTGTTAAACTGGATTAGGATCCCTTAAAGATCCCTGTTTACTTGGCTTCATCTGTGAAGTCAGATGAGACCATGGTGAAGTATCAAGAAAATGGAACCATCTGGTTTTTCTTTCCCCTTCTTTGGTTCTCTTCCAGTGGATTCCTGGGGGGACATGCTACCAAACAATACCTCACATTGTGAAGCACCATCTTACAAATATATGGGTCCCAACTATATGTCTCGATGCCATTCTTTTGTTTCTCCACTTGCCAAAGAAGAACCAGAACTATTTCACAACCTATAGAGGAGAAAACAAGAAAAGAAAGTACAAAATCAAGTTCTCCAGGTCAGAGGCAGCACAGTGTGCTGCTTGTCTGTAGCAGGCTGCCCCAGCTTCACAAAGTAGCCGCCTTCCTGCACAGACAAGTATGTTACAGGT
The DNA here is from genome assembly GCF_000710305.1 of Buceros rhinoceros silvestris. NCBI lineage: Eukaryota > Metazoa > Chordata > Aves > Bucerotiformes > Bucerotidae > Buceros > Buceros rhinoceros. The sequence goes on from NW_010399480.1 coordinate 80,633, forward strand.
TTAGATGTAATACTGAGAAAAACAAATGCCTTAGAGTTGCAGAACTGACTATCACATTAGAATCTGAGGTGAAAATGTATGGATATGATTCTCTTGAGCTGTGTCTGTCTTCTAAAGTATGTCTCTCTGTCTCTGTGTGAACACATTATCTCACAAATGAAGACAGTAGCTTGGTATTGACTATGATGTTGCCATGTCCCAAAGCTGCATCGCAGTGCCCAGAATTTGTCTGTGGATCCCTGTTCCCAAAATTCATCTTGCAGGCTGATCCTAGCGATATTCAAATGGTCCCTTACATCTGTAGGTTGAC
>NW_010399480.1:81091-82346 GCF_000710305.1 Buceros rhinoceros silvestris
TTATTGCCTCAAGAATAATGATGGTCGTATGTCTGCTTTGAGACATCTGGTTTGTATGTGCAGTGGACGCTGACTTTTCCTCCTCACCAGATGGAAGGCAGAGCACTCCCCAGATCAGCCTCAGAGCTTCTGCTACCCCCACGTGAGACTAGATAAGCGTGTCCCATATTGCGACAGAGACAGAAGAATTTTATGAGGGAGGAACATGAACCAAATGTAAGCTTTGGGATTCCACTTCAAAAGGAAGATGCCATTAGCAGCCCCCTTTGTGTTCGGTTGCATGGGTGGGCAGGCATTTTATCATGTCTCGAGCAAGCACAGGGACTAGCTGCCTGCACGCGGTTAGTAAACAGGGAGACTGCATGAACTATGTGAGATTAAAGATTTCAGGAGAGAAAAGGGAGGTTTCCAGGAAAGCTAAACTCACCCAGATGACCAAAGAAAGGTCTTGTATCCTTAGGGAGAGCTAAGCTAGTGTCGTCAAGAACTCTGGAAGATGAGGAGGGAGAGGTCTCTCCAAGAGCTGCCCACATACTGCTCACCACCAGCATCACTCCATGCTTCCTCCCACCTCCTCTTCCAGCTACAGAGCCCTTACACACCTCTAGCCTCTTTCCATAGTGGAAACTGAACTTTTAGTTACGATGGGTAATGCAGTTGAGAACCTCCTTTTATAAATGAGGTGGGTTTTTTTGTTGTTTGCTGCTAGCATTGTGTGTAAATTTTAAGACTTAGAAATTGTGAGATACTGTTGGTTAGACCTACACCTGGTAGTGAGAAAGGTTGTCAAGACTCCCTGGGAGAGGTCTTTTCCCTGTGTCTACTTTGCCCCTGTCCTGGAGAATTTCTACCAGGGAAGATAAGTTTCAGTACAGATAGCTCTGATGTCTGCTCTGTGGACTGATGTTTGCTGGAGGCTCAACTGCTTTGGCTATTCGCAGCTCAGCTGTTTTGTGGGCCGTGAGCAGGGGCACAGTCACCTCTTCTTCACCATTGTTTGCACTGTGTAAATCTGGATTTGATAGAGCAAGATCACACCCAAACTCACCACTGAGCGGGATGAGGCCTAGGATACGAACTCACATTATTTTCTGTCCCTAATGTGTTATTTAATATGCTGCCTTAGTGCATCTTGTCATATTTGCACAGGAATTTTATATAATTTACATGTTTGTAGAGAATATCTTTTCTCCTTGTATCCCAATCCTGAATTTCCTTTTCCTCTCTCTCACCCTTCTCTCCTTTCTTCTCTTTC
>NW_010399480.1:82439-83697 GCF_000710305.1 Buceros rhinoceros silvestris
CTTTCCCTGAGCTGTCAGTACTAATGAATGGAGAAACATCTTTATCTAACCCCTCATGACATCTTCAGCATCTAAAGTCCTTGCTAATAGCTTATGGGAACCTTCCATTGATTGGGTTAATAGAGAATAAAATTGCTTCGTAACTGTATTTCACTTTGATTTTAAAATTATGCCCCTTATCCCCATCTCTGGGGAGGAGTTGTTAACCCTGTCATCGGTCCAGTGCTGATGTGGCTGCCATTGCCTTCTCTAGTTGCTACCCAGTTTGGAGCTGGGAAGGTTGGGTGGACATTAATAAAATCCCTAAAGGAATTATGTTGAGTTTCTGTGAAGACAGTGAAAATTATCTGAATAGAAGAGAGTTTCCTGAAGGAAACTCTGCGTACATTGTAAATGTTACTGCGAGAGGGTGAGAGCTCGTGTTACAAGGTTGCTGTATTCAACCCCTTACGTCAAGACCTCAGCCCCTGTTCTGTCAGACCCCCCTTGTTCACCTGTGTTAAAGGAGATGGAGACCATTGTCTTCTCATGACTTCTCTGTTATCTAGGTTTTGTCAAAATGTAAAATGTCGCCTGGCTCTGCTGCTACCCACTGGAATTATGCCTTTCTGTGTGCATGGCTTGTGCAGCGTTTGTGTGGATGTATATCTTGGTTTGAACTTTTTTCAAGGTCTCTGTGAAGTGCACAGTGAGGTTTTCCTTCCTTCTCCATACTGCCTGTGGCCATTGCCACAGTGGGTGAATATGGACTTGTACTGGTTACCAAAGCAAACTACCAAAGAGCAACTGGGAAAAGAGTTTGCAGCATGTGTAAGAGTTTTAGATATCTTTGAGATCTCTTTCCTCCATCTAACTTCATTGCTGCCTTCATTTCTGGTCTTTACCAACTTGTCACAATGGTAGATGATAACGACATAACTTCTTAGATTAAAGGTATGTGCTTCCATCCTACAGAGTCCAAGCGTGCTTTGCCAGAATACGTGGCAGTAACAATTACACCCTGGCTGTAGCTATTTGAAAGTACTGGGAAACATACGTGGAAGTATGAAGAAAGGAATGCCACGGTGTTCCTTGGAAATTGTTGTATAGATGAGATGGAGGGATATTTCATAGTGGCAGAAAGTAATGCTCAAATATTAATTCGATCAGGGCAAACAGGATAAATACCCCATTGTGGCACAAGGGTCTTTAGTGGCAACAGTAATTAAGGCTATCAGCATTTTAATTTATTTTTAGGCATTGTTAGAAGCACGGCTCC
>NW_010399480.1:83830-122028 GCF_000710305.1 Buceros rhinoceros silvestris
ACTCCAAGAGAAGAGCTCTCCCTCAGAATAATAAATACTGTTTTCTGAGGCTCTGTGCCTCTTCTGCGGGTCTCTCTTCCATGGCCCAGCAAGGCCTGTTAGTAATTAGGTGATGAGATTTGACAAGATCACAACACAGACAGATAGAGCTACCGGTTTCCACCTCAGTTTTCAATTATTATTTATCTGAGCAAAACAGCTCCTCTGCCACATTGTAGTGGTTCACAGGATAATTTTTCAAATGAGCATTTTAGCTAATATCCCATAATAGCCCAGATATGCAGACTGAACCTCCTAAAAGATTTAGATGTTTATGGTATTTACCTGTAACAGCTCCAGCTCTTGGACTGATTCCACAGTAATGCCTCTTTCCAGACTGGTTCAGGGCAGACTATGACAACCATCACAACACTCCCTCTTTCTGTCTCAGGAACGGGTTCCCACAGTTGGTGCAGATGCTTTGCCTGTCTGCTTTTAATTTGCTGCAGATGGAGACCCTTCTTAGATAGCAGAGAGCCTGCTCAAGTGACAGCATTCACAGCCCAAGCAGCACAGTGTCCTTGCAAAAACAATTTGTGCACATCTTTTGTCATTATTGATTGTACTCAGACTCATCTAAAAACATGGTTTGAAAACAGTCTCGAGCCTTTTCTCTGCAGGTGAGTATCTTGCAGCTTGGGACATTCCCACCTACTGCTGCGAGAGAGAACAGGCTCTGAGATCAGATAACTGCTTTTCTGTGAAAGCTTGGCATAGATGTCAATACAAGCACTAAAGAATATACCATTACAGGCTGGATTTGGGCTATGCTGCTCATGATTATCTCCTGCGTGTCATTTGCGCTCTTCTTGTCCATTGCTGGTGGTGATGGGGGTATGAATCACATTACTGCAGCTGGTAATTTTAGAAACACTGGGAATGCTGCTAAATATAGCGAGGGGTGAGTAAAAGGCCTTCCTCTTATCAAGCATCCGTGTAGGTTCTTGGCATCTCATAGATACAGGTTGCATCGTTCCTGATTTAAGGCTCTGGAGAACCTTTGATGAAGACATGCCTGTCCATCACAGAGCAGAAAGCTGCCTGGAGCCAGCAGTACATTAAACAGAATGAGAGGTCTCCCGGGCCAGGCAGCTCATTGGCAGTTTGTCAGGTAGGACTCTGTGATGAGCGCTGCCACAGAAGGTTTAATTTGAGATCTCCTCTGTGTTGTTTACAGGGAATCTTGAGGCTAAGTAGGAAGGAAGAAACTCTTGCATTTGTACCTGCAAGCTGAGGGGTAAAATATACAAGCTGCAGTGGGTGGAGAAGAGGAAGTAGAGACAGTGCAGGATGCAAGAGTACAAGCCTCCCCAGCAGGAAGAATTAAAAACACCATTAAGGGCTAAATAAATAGAAATGTGTAGATCATGCCTGACAGGTTGTCTATGAGGCCTTTGATTGCCATGCAAGAGATGCTGACGCAAAGATCCTTTCAGATGTCAGCAGTTGTAACTTGTGATCATAGTGATGCTCTCCTTCTCAAAAAGGGGAGAGCAAGGAGAAGTTCTGCCAGTGCTACTTCTGTGAAGAAAAACAGGACTGTCTTCTTTCCTAAGATGGTTTCATTCTAAGTGAAGTTTTCGGCCTGATTATCAGTTGAAAAGGGCTTCCTGAGCAGTCAGTGTGCACCAATCGCAGCAGGAAGGTGAAGGCAGGATCTTGCAGTCAGTAGGACTGCACTGAGTGGGAGTGAGAGTGGGAATAAACTTCCAAGTGTCCCTGCAGTGCCCAAGTAGTACAGCTTTACTGGTGGGAAGCCACAGCTTATGCCTGCTGGCAGAAGGAGAAAGACGACAAAGTTTCCCTGAAGTCACCCTGGAGTGAATTTCTGCCAGTGTTTCTTCATCGTTTCCCCACAACTTGTATTTTTGCCTAGGTTTTTTGTTTTCATTTTTCAGATTTCCCCCTAAGACCCAAAGTACGTTCCTTTGCCAAGTACAACTAAGCAAGCGTCAGCATTTTCCTAAAAATTGACCATTCCCAATTTGGTTTTCTGCCCCAAAAATGTCAGTGGAATTATTTAAACCAATTCCATTTATACTGGCAGAAGAACCCCAACAAAATGCCAATATATGACATCCATGCAAATAACATCTTGCAGCCCTGTGATAACCAAGGCTTGGAGCATTCTCGTGCATGGAAAGGGAAAAGGAGTGGTGTGTGTGTTTGTGTTCGGTGGGTGACGGAAAGGAGAGCCCATACAGAAAAGACCTTGCGAGCCAGAGCAGAAGAGAGCTTTCATCTTCTTCCAGATAGAAAAGAGTTTGCATATCAACTGTAGAACAGAGGTCCACTTTCCATGCCAACTCCAAATGAATCCTGCATGCCAGTGCAGAAGGAAATTTGCAGGTCAATACAAGAGAGCTTTTCTGTGAATCGCACTACAAAAAAAGGTGCTCATTCTGACCTAAAAGCAAATGCTTTTTTTGCCCAAATTAGCCCAGAGGAGAGCTTGTCTACTGATAGAAAAGAACGTGCCTAAAAAATCCCTGTAGCTGCCCTAGGAGAAAAAGAATGACAGAGCCAGTCTTTTCAAACCTAGACCAATTAGCAAGGTAAAAGAAAAAGTCCTATGAGAATTAAAAATTAAAACCAACAAGACAACAGTGTAAAAAATGAAAGAAACGAATAAAAACAATTAGCAAAGATGAAAAAACAGGGATGGGAATGATATAAATTGAACCTATTATAAGGCACTAATGACATTCTAAAACCTAATTTTTACATTGTCAAACCATTTTGATTAAGTGTTAAACGCTGCTCTTATGAACTTGGCATATATTGTGAAAGAGAAGTAATTTCTGCCTTTATCTTTTTCGCTTTCTCTGAAAAGGTGCTTGTGCGCTGAAGGAGGCAGCGAGCGCTCATGAGTTATCAGTACTCTTTTCCCTTCCTTTGTGCAGGTCAGGAAGTCCCAGCCCCACCTGATAATGGCTATTTTCAAGTTCGCGGGGAGTAGGACCTGTGCAGGGTTGGGGGGCAATGAGGACAGAGACATGAGAAATGATGAAGACATTGAGTGCAGATGACAAAAACAGATGTCTTTATAGCTAGGAAACTTTTCTCCTTTTTTCCCATTTTGTCTCCTTTTTTTTTTTTCCAAAAACAGAATAAGCAAAATAATTGAAAGGAAGAAAATTGACTTTTTATTGCTTTTTAAGTGCTTAACATGAAGCTTCATCTAGTAAAATTATTGTTATTTTTATCTTTAGCTGCATCGTTCATGCTTCTCCTTAAAGAAGATATTTCTCCAGTTCAGGATGCCAGCTGCAAGCAGCCGCGCAGAGAATGACAATGGCCTATGCAAATACAATGCATCAGCTATAAAGCCTGTTCCAGAGCACCCGCCCCTGCCGAGGCAGAGCTGCTGGTGGCGCAGAATGCGGTAGCCAGGGCCTGGCCCCGAGATGTGCTGAGTGGCTGAGGCTCCATTTGCTGCAACTGGGAGGTGAGACTGCTCCACACCTTGTATGTGTCCCTTTGCATTACCTGCACCACAGAGCAGGGAGCGACCCGCAAGGGAAGGGAGTGCTGGATCCACTTGCACATCGGCGAGGTTCAGGGAGACCAAATGTGTTGTTAATCTGGAACTTGTGACTCCAGATCACCACAATCTTGGTTTTCTAAAGAGTCACTTCACTACCCCAGGTCCCCAGTGCATCAGCCCTCAAGAAGCTGAACATCTCTATAATTACCAGCTGCCTTATTTCAGAGCATGGGCTTGTCTTTTCTGGCCAGATCTCTGCAAACTGTCACTGATCAAGATTCAGCAAGATAACATAACAGGCGCTGGTAGACTTGTACAAGGGCTTGCAACCCCAGAACTGGTCAGGAAGGTGACAATGGGGAGGGAAATTTCTATTTGTAAATTAAGAACTTTCAATAATAATAATAATTTGTTTGAAAACTAAGAAGGGGCCAGGAGAGCACTTTGTAGGTAGGAATGAGCATATGGCAATTTGGTCTGTCCCTGGGTCCTGTGCACTCCTCAGCTCTGTCCATAAGATAGTGACAGACTTGTACATGGTAGATCTGGGCTGGGTGGCAGACCAAAAGAACCCCAATCCAGCATGATGGTCCACATCTCCCCAGCACTCCTCCCCAGCACCTGTGGATCAGCAAGTCGCTGTAACTAGGACAGACATGTTGGTATTGTGACCAAGGACAACGATCCTATGAAAGGTGATAACACAGAAACTAAACTGGGCTCAAGAGGGAGGCACATCTGGAAATGCTGGTGCAGAGAGGATCTTTCTACTTTGGCAGGGGACAAAGTCTATTTACAGAGATGTTGCTCCCTCAGGATAAAAGTTTTGATCGCATCTCAGTGCCAACCTCACGTAGAAGAAAAAACATATATTACAAAATGCTAAGACAGCTAAAGGGAAGAAGTCAGAAGAAGGGATGGAGGAGCAAAATAAATCAGAATCACCAGAGAGAAAAGAGGCTGAAGGTAGAATGAAAATATGGAAGAACTTTTCAAAGGTAAAGATTTTAGAAGGAAACAAATATTAAGGAAAAAAGGGGGGCAATAAAAAGCCAGGACATAAAGCCAGGCAATGCGGTCAGTGTCCTTTGTATCAATTTTCAGTGCTCCTTTTCAGCTGCCCTAGGAATAGCTCATAAACCACAGCATTTATTCTAGAGATGGTGACACACACTGCAGACCTATGTTGTGAATGTTACCACTGGGGGATCACATGTGGAACTGGCCTCCGTTGCAGGTGACAGGCTCAATACATTCAAAAACATCAAGCACATGGGTGACAGAATGTATTTGGAATGTGCATATTCTCTCTTTTCGTTCCACAAAGAAAGGATATGACTCCGCCATGCTACCAGCCACCCCATTTTTATTGTAAACCTTGTAAAATCCTATGTTAAAGCCTGAGCTCTCGGGTGATGCAAATATGTGAGTCTCTGTTTCCATTTTTTAAACTGTCAGTTTCTAACTTGTCTACCTGTGGAGAAGGCCTCAGAAGCATGAACACGTACAGACTCAGAGTCAACTAATTATTGCTCTTTTTTTTATGACTTGATGCTGGGATTCATGAATTTCCAGAGCATAGACAATGGGTGCAACGGCTTTCTGGCAGCCAGCACCAAGACAGGTGTGAATTTCTTACCACATTCCTCCAGTTTAGTATCTCAGCCTTTAAAAAACCTGTCAAAAATGCCTTTTGAAAAACTTGTAGGTTTTGCTGTGAGCTGTACAGTCTTGACCAACCTTTAAATTGTAGCAAGTACCTCACAGAAGTGAGCTAATTCAACTGAAGTCCACAAAGCTTAGTCAGATTTTATTACATCGGAATACATTGCTCATACTTAATATTTATTATATTTATCTGTCCCTTTTATTTAATGTGGCAGATTTCTGGGAACATGTATCCATCAAATCCCATCAAAATTAGATACAGCTCCAGAGTGCTAAGGACAACCATGATGTTGAGGATTCTAGACTGAAAGAGCCGGGTTGGGATTCTGTTCAAGCATTCGTTTCATGCTATAAGCAAAAGAAGGAGCAGTAATTCAGAAAGAAAGACGGAATGCAGGCAGCTGGATCATACACTGCACAAAAAAGAGTAGCAAGATAGTTTAAAACCCTTCCTGGTATGTTTCCAGGTGCTGCAGCCACCTTGATGACGGTGTAGACATTGTAAAATGTTTGACTTGAAAAAAGAGGGGAACTTGTATCCGAGAGAGCTGATGGCTTTGAACAAGGCCTCCAAAGCATAGACAGGATTCCAGTTAGCTATCCTCTCGGCAGGTACTGGCTAGCCCTGTTGTCTCAGGACAGTGGAAGTGAGGATCCTCTGAGAGTTAGGAGGACTTAGTCTCCACTTTCTAGTTACCTTTCTAGTTCCAGCTCCTGTATTTCTGCCTTGCTGCGGGTACTTGCTACTTGATTCTCCAGTGCTGTGCTACAGCTTCTCTCCAGCTGTGCACTAGGAGTACAAAGTAGGTACTGTAGGAGTGCCACTGTACTAGGAGTACAGTGCTGCAACAGGGCAAAAGAGATGGGAGTATTCAGCTTGCTAAGGCTTCTCTGGATGCTGTGCCAATTCTCCACTCCTGCCCCAGGAGAAGCTTCCCTCTGAACTGCAGCTGCTAAAGCCATGGTGCCGCTCCTTTCAGGACGGTACTAGGGACAGAGCTGTGACACTGAGCTCTGCAACAGTACAGTCATGGTGCAATGTGGTGTCTACGGAGCATGCAGCGTCTAATCCACGCATAGTTTCTATTTGTGGAGAAAGAAGGAACTGAGGTTGCAGCTTCTTCTGCCAATGCACCCTTTCCCATTTACAGTGCAAGTACTGTGGAAAATTTAGAAGGGCAGACAAGCAGAGGCTGAAAGGTTGAGCTGTTTACAAAGTCAAATCTTAGGAAGAAGCAGATTTCAGATAGTTATTCAGGTCTGTGTCATCCACATAAGGACTCAAGTTGTTTGCAGGATTGGATATCCAAAGAACCTGTATTGAGGAGGGATTAGCCATACAAACTAATCCGGGTGCCCAGATTTACCAGGCAGGAGGAGTGTACATGTCCACATCTGCCTCTGTGTGTGTGCTTGTAGGACAGAGCAAGCCAGCTGACCAGATGTTCCACCTTCTACCACCCACCTACTTCTTGTTAACTTTGTTTAATTTTTTCTGCTTTCTTCCCTCTCCACCCTCCCAGCTGTATGATTACCTCCCTCCTGGCTGTAGTGCAGGCTAATTCCAGTGAGTGCTTTGGCAAGGGACATCATTGGCTTGAGGTTAGAGAGTGTGAAGGGGCTGCTGGCGGGTAATCTCATCCTCGGTCCCTCTGTGGCAGCTACCTGTATGCCCTGACAGTACCAGGCATTGGTACTCTGCTTCAAAGCGCAGTGTGGACATCATGGCCCGAGAAACGATGCCTGTAAGGAATATATTGGACCAAAAGATTTTTGTCACTGCTGAAGAGACAGTGGAAGTTGTGGAGGAGGGTTCTGAACAGGGAGAGGGAACAAGGCTTAGGAAAGAGAATTAAGAGCATGGTCAGATTCCTCCTTGCAGGACAAAGTGGTGCTAGACACTTCCAGGTGCAGCAACTTCATTCTTTTCCTGGTAAGAGAGAAATTAAAAATGGTAGAAAAAACATTTCTAATGTGCTGGCCTTGAGGTGTGAAGTAGTCAGACCTAGGATTTCCCAACTGAATATCCATTGCTTGGTCATCCCTAATGTTGGATTTAATGTCCTTGGCTCCTCTGCCTAAGCAGAAACTGGAACTTTAACTCTTCATAGATTTATTCTTCAAAATCTGTTACAAGGCAGATGAAGGGAACAGAAGAGAGGCAGTGTTGTCTACCTAATAAGAAGAAAAAGGCAGCAAGTAGTCTGGGTTTATTAGCATTTCTACCACTGACTCATTGCATCGTTTGGTATGGTTTTGTCTTTTGCTTCTTCACAGCACTCTTATAAATATTGTGGGTGTGAGTAAATAGCCTTCATGTGCTTGGATGGAAGCCATGCAAGAAAGGAATTTATAAGAGCAAAGCATGATAAAGAGCCTTAGCTGAAAAACTAGAAAGACATGGCTTCCCCAGAGTCACTAAGAGATATTTTCATTTGCCCTTAGGCACAGCAGCTCCCAGCCCTGACATTTAGATGTCCCTCCTGTGGCTGGCTCCTGCTGTGCTGTAAAAGGAGTGTGAGAAGCCCAGCTCTGGGATGGGGCAGAGCCCTGCGGAGCAGGCAGCACTTGATTGGAAGGAGGGAGAGAGATGTTTGCACTGTTCCCAACTCAGGGGACAGTGCAAAGAGATGTACTGCTAGAGACCACCTCTGTGAAAGGGGAGTCTGACAGGATGAAGGTCACAGAGTGAAAGGTCCCTCTGTGTTGCTGACGCTCATGTCCTAGAATTACAGTGTTCTCCCTCTCCCAAAGTCAGGTTACAATTGTGAAGTTCATCTTTCTTTTAAAAACGTAAGTACTTTTTCAGCACCCCTGTTGTGGACAAAAAATTGAAACTATAAATCCAAGTTTGATGTTTTGGGTTTTTTTTAAGAAGGGAAAAATAAGAATCGTGTGACTTTTTCAAAGCAAATACTCTCAGAGTATTGGTATCTCACTCATGACTCTTGAAGGCCTGAGACTAGCATTACTAAGTAGGTTAGTAGTACCAATATCTCAGATTATTAAAGATAGAAACTCAAAACTAATTAGGAGTTCATGTTGATTTTTTCTCTAATGTTCCACTCAGCTGGTCAGAGCGATACCAGCTTGTTTAATTTCCTTTTGCTCTGCCTGTCAGTTCCACTGTCTGTTTTTCATATTGGTAGCAGAAAGCTCCAGGGGTCGTGACATATTTCAGGGAGGGAAGTCCTCTCTCAATACCCCGTGATTCTCTGTCTTAGTTTAAATAAAGTGAATAGGATATTACAAATGGACTTCTGCTGAAGGTTCCAAATTTATGAAACTTACATTTTTGCAGCTATGTAAACATTTATAGAGGACCCGTTGTGCTTGAGATGCAGGGAGCCAGCTAGGGCCATTCTCTACAGTTGCTCTATTCATTCTCTGACTCTCCAGTCTCTTTTTTCTCAGTCGCGCTCTTACCATCGCCTGCTCTCTCTTTCCTGTGTCTTCCCTGCAATGTTATCTTTCTCACACTGCCTATGCTAGCCATGCCCTTTTCCTCTGAATGCCTCCTCCCCTGCAGTTGTGGCTTCACACTGCATTGTGCGTACCCCTTCCTGCCTGCTGTGTTTCCATCTTTGCTCTTCTGCTCTGCTTGTTCTCTCCTGTACCTCTCAATTTTTCTCTCTGCCTTTGTGTCCTGCTGCCACATTCTTCTGTCTCCCAAGGGCTGCTTTCCCAAGAGAAGCTAAGTTGAATTGATCTACCATTTAATTACCTGACGTGTTCATCGCCTGTGCCTGCTGTTTGCAAATAGGCCTGCCTAAAAGTCCCTGGGGGGGGGCGAGGTTGTGTGGCAGTGGGGAAGGCGGATGGATGGGCTGGCAGCAGCTCAGCCAGAAGGCAGCTTCCTCGGAAACAGAACACCTGCCAGTAACACCTGTGCTCGTAAATGTTTGCTGCCATCCTTGGTCAGACCCCAACACTCAGAGAATGGATGTGTCTATTCCATGGCATCAAACCAAGGCAGCTTTCTGGCATGTGAAAGCTTTTAACTAGCACTTATACCGAGCACACTGTGTTCTGACGGAGAAATGCGAGCCAAGAGGCACGCATCTCTGTAATTAAGGGTATGGGCACACCGTGGGGCCTCCGTTCAGCCCGGTAGTTTCTGCTCCAATGGGCCATGTCATTACACCTCCCTGTGGGATGGGTGGGTTGCACAGAGGTGTGGATGAGGAATGCCTATGACTTTGTCTTGTTCTGAAACATTTCAGTCCCGATTTTCAAAGGACTTGGTCAGAATTCTTAGCTCCAACCCTATGGTCTCCTATGTGGGCAAGCAATCTCCCTCTTCCCTCTTCTAACAGGCACCAGGAAGTCACTGACTCACCCAAGGTCATTGCAATGATTTCTGGTTGCAGTTGAGATGAAATCCACGTATTGTGTTTCTAGACCACAGACTCAATCTTCTTCTCCCGAAAGGATTTAAAGAGGGACTCTGGTATGGATAGTAGCAGACCCATTTAAGAGCTGCCTTTGTGGAAATCCTGCCTATGAAATGAGTTAGTTTGGATTTAACACCACTGAGTTGATTAAAGAATATGAAAAGATTAAACATCAAGACAACTGGTCTTGACAGGGAGGCATAACTAAGGATTTTTGCACTGAGCATGCCAGAGATGTCCTTCCCTTTCCCTGCATTTGTGTACATTTACCTAACTTGTTTGTCACCGAAGGAAAATTGCGAGCTCCATCCCTCTACAAACACCCCAATGGCTTCACTTCACCTCGGTGTAACAGCTGTGTGAAAGCCCGAGGCTCTGAAGGCTTTGCCAATTAATAGGCATTTTCTCCTCTCTTTAAACACCCCATGTGACTTCTTTAGCTTTAGGCAGCAAGGCATTCATAGAAGGAGCAGGCCATTCACAAGCAACAGTCACACTGATTTTTGCTGCTTTCCTAACCACTGTCCACGCTGACCCTTGCTGCTAGCAGAACGACACAGATAGTTCTTAAGGGAATAGAAACACATTATGGTGCGTGTGTGGAAGAGAGTGTTATGTCTGCTTCGCCTGGTCAGACATAAGAAATAAAGGAAGTTAAAACGGAATAATGATACAGAAGAAACACAGAGCCAATCTGATGCGGCCATAGCAAGAGCTGGCCGGTTGTCTTCATTGCTTTTGTGAAGCAATTTCATTATTTTCTCCGCAGCATCTAGCTAATGGCATTGCAGACATACTCATTTAATATGGGTATGGGCCCTTCTGGTGGGCGGGGCTGCACACACAAATTCATATCCTTGTTTTGTTTCTGCTGGGTTTTAGGTGCCTGTATTCAACAGAAGAAATACCATCTGCCTGTTTTTTACTATCTCCGTTTCTCAGATGCCCCGTCTGTCCTTAAAGACCTTGAGCTTTCTCTGGTTTATTCCTCTGTTCTTTTTCTCTCAGCATTCATTAAGTCTCTTTGAGAAAGAAGCTGGTTTTTCATTCTGTGAGTGAGGTGCGGCCCTGGTCCTGTTTGGATCCTGAAACTGCTACTGATCATCTGCAACTGTGCATGTGCTGTGTGGGAGGGAGATCAGGATGCCTGGGCAGTGACGCTTCTGTGAGCTGTGCCCATGCAGGCAAGAAGTCAAGATGTATGCTTGGTGCTAGGCAAAGTCTGAGGATCTTGCTACATTTTTCTCCTTATAACTGAGGATTGTACTAGAAAAAAAAGGTAGGGGTGGCATAGACAAAAGCTAACCTAGGAGATTCATCTTAGGGAAGATTCCTAGGCTGTGGGTGTACCGCAGAGCTCCGACTCTCTTTGTAGCAGCTGGGATAGCAGGATAGCTGCATATGTCCATCGATGCAGAGCTGGCCACCCCTGTTCTCCCAGCTCTTCCCACTTCTGACTTTGAGCTTTATGCACAGAATATTCTTCAGTTCAGTAAAGCATCTCTATTCAAAAAAGCATTTAAGCTTGTACCTCAGTCCCACTGAAATCAAAGGGATTTAAACACATACTTAACATTAATCATGTTCTTGAGTGTTCTTCTGAACTGGGCCTTTTTGGGAGGGTATGAGACCCTGGGAACATGTAGGAGTTTTGCCTTCTTGCTTGCTGCTCCTCATACACTATTGATGGAACAATCTGTTACTCATTAATGCTGCAGATTAAGCCATTTTGCCCAAATCTGTTTTTTCAGTAGACATCTTAACTACTCGTCTGATATGATATATTTATTTAGTTTCCAGTGCCTAGTTACAATATAACAGCAAATCTAGAGTAGTTTAATAACTATTTATTCTGTCTCCTCAGGCATACATCGACTGCAGGAGGTGGCATGAACTCGGTGTTGGTGCTAAGCTACAGCAATGATGGCCATGCTACTAGAAACAGAGAGACAGAGAATGAGAAACCTCCACTTGCAAATTATCGTTGCATAGATGTGAAGGACATGAATCACTTCCACTGGAGTTTCAAGGACAGATTTCACAGAACTCTGTCAGGAAGGTGCAGGGCCATTTCTGCTGGTAAGTGGACTATTTGTATCTTTCGGAAGGAGAAAGGGTACAATGTCATGATTAAGGGAATTGGTTTATCAGTGAGAACTGCTAAATGGGAGCCCCACTGTAGAACAAACATGCCCCAGGGAGCTCAGACGATGTCAGCGTGTGCGCTGTTGCCTTGGAGTTACAGCCTGCCTACCTGGGATGTGGCTTTGCAGTTGATGAATGTCTGGAAAGGCTATTGGACACTGTGGAGGTGATGGCTTTGGTGGAGGCTGTTAGTTCCTCCTCCCTTTGGGGATCAGAGGTTTTCTGAGCATTACCAACAGATCTGTCCCTGTTGTGAGGCACTCTGCGCTTAAAATTCCACACTTGTCACTTCTTGTTTGTCACTCTGTTTGTCATGGTGTCATTCCTTTTCACCCCCTGGCAGGAGGTTAGGAGAGTTTCCTTTGGCAGATGCTTTTCATGCTGGCTCCCTGCAGAGCAGTGATCCTTCTGTGCATCTGTACACAGCTCATCTCCCATTGCCCAGAGTCTGTCTATGCTCTCGGAGGTTGGACTTCTGTATACTCACAACACCAGTTGTGCTCTGGGGTACATGTCAAGTCAACTACTAAAAAGTGTGTTATTCACATTAGACCAAGGTCTGCAAAGTCAGGGAATTACCGGCTACTGAAGCACCCCTTGCTGAACTGAGAGAGAAAGGTATCTGTACGGTTGGTCCAAAGAAGTTCTGCTGCTGGACACAGGAAAGCCTTCCAAAGACGTTTGCCGAGACATCACAAGAAAAACAGAGCAACATAAACAAATTCACCATGGGAGCACGTCCCAGGTTTTCTTGGAATCTGGTTTAGTAAATCACTATGAGAGTACAATGTTCCTTGGTCTTGCCCATCGCTTTCATGCTTTCAGAGCCTGGTGCATGTGAGCTAGGGAGCCCTGCCAGTCCCATGGCAATGCCTGCCCCTTCCAGAAAATCTCTCCTGCGAGTTATTAAAAGCAGCCGTACAGCTATTAATCCCACGGTAAATCTCTCACCCACCAAATAAGCCTCTTCCCAGGCTGGCGCTCCCTGATTACCATCAGTGGAGAGGATCCAGATGTGGCTGAGAGCAGCGACCTTCCCATCCAATTGCACATGGCCAGCACTGCCTTTCACCATGCCAGCTTAGGCAAAAAGCATCCCTCTGGATGCTCAGGAACAGTTACGGGATGAGCTGCTCTGGGCATCGTATGAGAGGCAGGGCCAGAGCCGTTTCAAGTGTTTTATCATGCTCTCACCAGCCTGGCCCCTCCTGGAGGTAAAGCCCTGACAGTTTGGTATTCATTGTCTTGTAGAAAGAGGTTAACAATAAGAAGATGGCTATTTGCAAGGGCTCAATAAGTAATTAGTGGTTTTCTTAGCACTGTTTAGGTGCTAAAAGAAATTAAGTTTAGGGCAAGGGCTGCCTTGTGAAAGGACCAATAGCTATTTCAGTAAGCAGTGATACTATGTACTTTTAATATTTTTTCTCTGCTGAGCATTGCTAAGGTGCATGAAGGAATGAAGAATTCAACACCGTGATTGTAAGATACAAAAGAGAGAAATCAAACTGGCCCATGGCAAGCTCCTCTTCACTTTGCTCTAGTCATGGTGTTGATTTTGCTTCATCTAGCTCCGGGGCTGACGTGGAGACAGTTTCAGCAAATGTTGTTGCCTTGGTGTTTATGGTATGGAATGTTTTAGAAGCCAGGCACTATAACCTTTGCGTTCTCCCTCATTGGGATTGAATTTGTGATGGCCACAAAAAATTCAGTGGCTTTTGATCCTGAATAAAGATGAGAAGAGTTTAACTGTCACTTTGCTCTGTGTCTTAAGATACCAAAATTCCAGTATTGTGAGCTCTGCTTTGGGTTTCTGGCAGCACAACACATGAATTAGATAACTTGTTCTTCTTCCTAATACAATTAGATAATTTTGTGCTGTTTCACCAACCTCTTCTTGTGTGACTTAGGTGATGAGTCTGTGTGTCTGGGACAGGTTTAATGCCTACCCGCCCACAGGTTCCTCTTAAGCTGTCATTCCACACTGTCATTTTATCAGAGTTCCCACCTGAGACTGTGACTGCAGTGCTGTGCACTTAGTCTGACTTTCAGCTCGAACTGCCTCCAGCACTGCTGCTTCCCCTGATTTTTTATAACTTACAGATGATTTCACAAATATTAGAGGAGACTAAAAGGAGGATGTAAGAGCAGCTGGCCCTCACTGATTATGTTTAACCTTAAGGGAATGTGTCTCTGATAAACTTGCTTTTACAGTGGGGGAGGGATATTTTACCAAAGATGAGAGCTGTTCCCATGTTGTCAGCTCCCAGACAACTGAAGATCTGTGCTTAACACTGCGAGAGAAGGGGGAGGATATTTCCTTTGGCTTGTATGTGTCACCATTTCAACACACCCCAAAGTCATGTCTGCAGGTGACTGAACAAATCCACAATACGTTTAATTTAGAAGCAGTGATTTGCTAAGCTGTGTTTTCCTGAAGGTCATGTGGTTCTCAAGGCAGAAGTATCACTGGGAGACACAGTTTTATTGTACATGAAGGTGGTCTGATTAATTAAAAAGAGCCTTCCAACCTCAAAAGCAATGGTAGTCCTTCTTAGCTGGACTGCATAATTTTCTATGTCCTGTAATGATTCTGCTGGATAATTTACACTTTCTCTGAGGATTAGCCTAGCTGATTTGGAGGACTTTATGCTGGGGGCAGGAGGGCAAGTACCTTAGCTGCAGAATGGAGCTGCATTCTAGTGCCCTTAGCTGTTTTTGCATAAAGCATCAGAGCATTCACCACGATGCAGTCTGTCTTGTTTTGCCACAGTGCTGAACAGCCCCCCTCTTTTTACAGGAACGTCACATTGTCTGGGAACACAGGTTGTGCTGTGCTTAATTTTGTGTCTGAGGCCAGAGTTCCCGGAAAAACTTTTCAAATAGGCCTGAAGTGATGAGCTGCATCAGCTCTGCTGCTGTACCAAGCTGTTCTGTGAGCAGCCGTCTCTGTTCCCCCCGCAGGAGCTCCAAGGGGCACGTGTGCTGAAGCTTGAGGGTAAGACAGCTAATGCTAGCATTGTTTCCATTGCTGAGTTGCTTATTAACAAGGATAAAAATCTACTATTTCTTTTTGATCCTTTCCTGCACAGATAGTGTGAAATGCTCTTTTCCAAGTACTTTCCAAGGAACTCACCCCTTTTCTCTCTGCAGCAGCTCTTACTCTGATTATCTGTGGTAATGGAGGCTCTGTATGGGACTGCCTTAAAAGACCACTCAGCAGTTTCAGAGACTACAGTTCTCTGTGGATAGTATTAGCTGCTGGTTTCCTTTAGAGCGCAGTTCAAAGCAACAGATCCGGTGTATACAGCAGCACCTGACCCGAGCCCAGGTTTTTGTTGGAGGCTGTCTTTCATGCAGTACCTTCCCCTGCTGCTATTCTGCTCCTCACTTTTACTTGATTTTAGTCTGATTTCTGACCCAGTTTCCAGATATAACAGATTCTGGACATGCACCCAGACTTTTTTGGGGTATGCACGTGAATAGTTCACATGAGGCTAATTACAATTGGTTTTTTGTTCCAAACTGGAAAGGTTTGGACCTCCTTGATATCACTAGAGACTTCCTATCCTGCCATTTTCTACAAGAACTCACTTAATTCTATTTGGCTTTACATCAAGTACCACCATTTGCTGACATCTTTCTTTTCTGTCACCCATTTCAAGGAGAAGATGTGGCCCTACACAACTGCCTAAGTTGCAGTCACAGCTATACAATATTGTCCCAAGTCACAACTTCTGCAAAGGTAATTTTGTGGGAGTACAACCCGTAATTCCACCTGACTTGCCATTGTTGCTGAGGTTGTTATTTAGGCTGTAACCTCTTGTTTCTGCTCCTCCAGTGACCTTTTGCTAACCACTTTCTCTGGTATTTAAAGAAAACGTTTCAGAGTTCTAAATTTGACAGAATTTTTGGAGGTATGGGAGATATGACAGACTGACAGACATAGAAATGTGATTCCTTTCTCTTTTTTTTGGACAAGAACAGCACAAGCAATCTACCATAAGTTCCTTCACGTATGGCCAATTTGCTTCACTCCTGAACCAGACGGATCTGTACCAAGAGGGTAGAGATCTACCTAGCCCTCAGAGTCAATTTAAAGTTCTAGCCTGAATGCCCACAGATTTGGAGATAAGAGCTGATTGCCTGTTTCTTTAGTGGTGTAGGCAGCTGTCCAGTAGAAGGTGGACTGAGATCATCAGCCATTTTCGGTTGATAAACGTCCATCAGACTTTTAGTCCAACACTGATCTCTGTGAGCTTAAAATCAGGGACATACAAGCAAAGGCTTTATATCACGGTCCTCTGGGACTTTTTTCATAGCTAGCCTTGAGACTTTTACAGAGCTCACTAAGTGTCTTTGCTGTCTTGGAAATCTGTATTTCTAGTAATGAGCCAACTATTGAAAAACATGGCTGGACCCTGCTATTGGCAGAATTAGGCTGGCTTTCACCAATTCATCATTGTCTTGAAGACTCTAGAGATGGCAGTTTGCTGTTGCCTGCTAATATGGTAGCAAAACACTGAGTATCTTACTGCTCGTCTTTTATATACTTAGAAAGGACTGTCAAGATGATGCGGTGTTATGTCTCACTCCCCCTTTTCTTTTTTTATGCAGAATTAGAGCCCAGAAATGTGAGGAAAACCAGCCATGGCAGCAGTCAAGGCATTGTGCAAGTTCTCCTCAATCTAGTTTTTTTTTTTTTTTTCAAATGTGGGCTCCCACACTTTGTGCTAAAGCCCCTTTTCTAAAATGGTTTTCAAACATCTTCTTCCAGGTTCTGACATACAGCGTCACCTGAGATGTGCTCTCACAGGCGCTTTCAGTTAATGCTGCAGCAGTCTGGGTTAGTATGCATTTCTGTCACTGCCTCAGCACCTCCTCATTCCTAGACCTGGATCTCTGCTGAAAGCTAGTTACAGCCCTAGCAAAGTGTGTAACAGCAGCTTTCGGCTTGCTTTATTGAGCCAGGATGGCAGGTTGAACTAATCAGCCTGGGTTATACTTGTGGTGAAGGCGGGAGAGACAGCACAGGGTGGAACAGACAGCCTTTGCTCTCGGACTGTCATACTAATGACTGACCTGCTATTGTCCTTTGGTCCCTTTGTTCTGCCTGCTTGGGAAGTCATCCTGCGGACACATTACCTGCAGAAGGAGACTACAGAGAGGTAATCTGCCTGAAGTAATCTTGTGTGCTTCTGGAAATGAGTCTGAAAGCAGCAACAGCAAGTATTTCAAAGCTCCTTATTGAAGTGACCTTGCTGAACATTAAGATGTACCAAAAGAGATGGACTAAAGCAGTAGGATGGTTACAGGTATCTCATCGCTCTTTAGCCAAGCTTCGTGATTCTTCTTTGTTAACTACCTATAACCAGATAAAATACGAGGACCTCTGTGAAAAGCAGGTACTGTAGCAGACAAGATGACTTATGAGGGCGTAGTTTCAGCAGCTTTATTAAAGACATTCTGGTTTGCATTGTTCCGAAGTGAGAACATGAAAGCTACAACATAATTCTTTCGGTCTGATAAAACTGCGGACATGGTGACAGCTGCGTGTAATAGTCATCATTTAATACCTTGTTAGTCCTCAGAGAGCCATGCAGAATTAAAGTTGTGTCTTACCAGGCAATATGCGCACAGGCAGTGGCACAAACAACGTACAGGATAATAGTTGTAGTGCTAGTACTGGCTTTAAATGTTAAGGGAATCGTGTATCTCTATTTAGGTACATACTGAGTATCTATCACTGTGGCATTTCTGGATTTGCAGCCTGTGTTGATCAGGAGGCTGTTATTAAACAGCTACAAATCACAGGCACAAGTAAGCAACTTTCACTCAGCTTTGCTTCCAGCTTAGTTTCCTGGATTTGCCAAGACTTAGACACCTCTGAAACTGCACAGACATACAGAGGTATCAAGCACAGAATCGCGAGCAGAAACTAAACATATCATTTCAATATCTAAGGACTACCGCTTCCTAAGCAGCAAGCTGAGAGATTGAGAGAGTAAGCAGCAAAAGGGAGAGAGAGAGATGAAAGGATGGAGAAGGGGAAAAAACTAAGGAGGGGTACCAGTTTAAAGAGAATAGATAATCACACAGAGGAAAAAGTGAAACAGAAGCATGAATGTTTAAATGAGGCAGGGAGAGAAGGATGGATGAAGAAGGACCAGAAGGTGAAAAATGGGAATGAAGAATTTCCAGAGGTAAAATTGAAATAGAAAAGCATACAACAAAAGGAGAGTTTCGTGAAAAAGAAAGAAGGGAATTATTTCAAGGCAGACACAGAAATGAGCATCTGCTGTAAAGAAAGCCATGACTGGAATATTGCAAAGAGAACAATGAGGCCGACAATTTACACTGTTTCTCATTAACGCTGAGATGCTAATGGCTGCCTTCCCCAAATCTCCTCTTTCCTGGGGTACGCTTTCTTTATGAAATCTTCTGCTTCCAATACAAAATTGAGACAGTTTCAGCAACCGGGACTATATCCCTGCTGTGTTGAGCTTTCAGGTTGAGTTGGCTGTTCCAGTCAAGACTGAGTCATTATCAGTCAACACCAGGCTCTTCCTTTAATGTGTTACCTGCTTTCCTATTAATGTTATTGTTATTATTACTACTGCTACCACTTTGTTCTAGAAGATCATTCAGACCTTGATCATGGTCAAATTCAACTGATAATCATCGTAAAAAATCTTCAAGTAGTAATAAGCAAAGGAAATAATGTTATTCCTCAGTCCAGCCTAAAGATTATTTGAAAAATGTACTTTTCATCAGGAAACTTCCATTTACTGAAGCTGTTCATGGAAATTTTTGAATCAGCCAAGGAGACAAGATGGACACATAGCAATTCACTGAAGCTGAGCTTTATCTGGAAGACTCTTGTTGACATCACTGCAATGTCAGACAACCATGCAATCTGATCGCTACAGGCAGAAAGAAAATTGGGCTTGTATCCCTTGAGAAAGATCATCTGTGATAGCACAGCACTTCCTTACATATTGTTGAGGCATTACAGGAAGAGTGTCTCCTCCAGACTTGCCGCCTGCACAGCTACAGGGGTCTTTTGAGCAACCATACTTAGAGGACTGTCTCGCAAAGGCTGACCTGCCCTAGACCTACAGCCGTGTAAGATGGCAATCATTGTCATGTGGTTGCAGGCCAGGAACAGAGGGAGCAGCTGGTTATGATGCTAGTGGATGGAAAGCTCCAAACCTACAAAACATGTGTGCACATATTTAGGAGTGTGCTTTCTTGGAGTATGTGTTGTCTGTCTCTCATGAACTTTCTTTCTTTTGCTGCCCTATTTTCTAGTTAAATCTTCGTGGCTGTTAGGCCTCTGCTCTTATCAGCTCTTATTGTTCCTCCCTCCCCCCTGACATAGCCAAACAAGGCCTTGGGTTCGGTTTTCCCAATCAGCCTCCACAAACTTGACTAGCCAGATCTCCACAGGGAACAAAGTCACATAGATTTCTGTGACAAAACCCATTGATCTGACAGGGGCTGAGATAAATCTGCCTCAAAAAGTTAAAGCAATAGAAATCCGGATCCGCAATGCAAGATTTCAGTGACAAAAACAGGGAGCTGACAGGGACTCAGACAAATCCATCCATGCTGAGTGACTATGCATCCATTCCACACACAACCGCCTGCTTAAAGAGATAGGGATGAGAGATCCCTGCACAGCATCTAACACAGCATCAGCATTTGTTAGGAGATTAGTGTCGGGAGGAAGAAATACCCAATTAAAGAGGTATTACACTGCCATTGGGGGATTGGGAGTAAGTAGCAGTAATCATGCCAGCCACTGCCGCAATAACAGTGTCATGACGGAAAAAAATGGAATGCAGAAGAGTTTGAAGATGGAAGAGAAATCAGACTGTGTTCATGGGTTTGGAACTGTAGCAATGAATTAGCTCAAAAAAAGATAACCAGCTTAGACTCCAATTTAAAAATGTCTGGGAGCAGGACAAAGAGCAGTGAAATGGCAGCTGTGTTGAAATTCAAGGTCCACATGTTCCTGTCCAGCTAGGAGAGGTGCAGCAGAAGCAGGGACTGCAGACCGGTAGAAGCCGGTGCTGGTACAGCTAGCCGTTCGTTTATACTGCCGCTCAGCACAGGCTGCCGAAGACATACCAACACCAGGGTGTGAGAAGTGCCTTCCCGGCGCAGACCGGTGGTCCATGGGGTGAAGTGTTGTGCATCCACACAGCAAAAGGCCGTGCTCTTCAGGGGGAGCCTATGAGCCTTGGCACTTCCTGCTGTTTTCCCACAGCATTCAGAAACCTTGGGTCAGGGATGCTGGAGGGTACATCCCGGCCCACCTGTCAGTATCCACTTATGGATCTGTTCTTGAATTTGTCTTGTAATTTTTGAACCTGGTGATACCACATACCTCCTTTCCAGGCTGCCTGGTGATTTTCATTAAAAAAAAAACAGAAGGAAGGAATAAGAAGGGGAGGTGTGGCTACTCTTTTCCAGTCTGCCTGTTGATTTTAATTAAAAAAAAAACAGAAGGAAGGAATAGGAAGGGGAGGTGTGGCTAGAGGAGTAGCCTCATGCTTGGAAAACTCCATTTCCTGCTATGTTGTAGACAAGGTGCCGAGAGTGAGGCTTTTAGATACTTAAAGATGACGATTTTTAGAAACAAACAGTGTCTAATTCCCACTGAAATCAATCAAAAGGAAACAGACTCGGCAGGGCTTTCTAAGTTAGCAATTTGAACTGTAGCTACGTGTTTCATGTGTTTGAAAAGTCTGTCAGTCAACTCTGCATCTGTAGGTTTCTTAAGGACCTTTAAAAACTCGCCTTTAGTCTCTGTGCCTTAACTTCCAAGTTCTGAAGAAAGGATTAGAGCTGCCCATCTCAGGGCAGTGTGATAAGGAGAAACGTGTTGGACACCATGAAGGGCTCGTCTGCTAGGACATAGGAAGGACATGTAAGGGCCTGAACCATCTAATGGAGACGGAAGAGGGCTGTCAGAGGTGCACGTTTGCCGGAGGCATTCAACTGAAGATGAGCCAGTGAAATGGCCAACTGACCTTTCTACACACTCACAGAGAAGTGCTGCACACATGACAGTGTAACCACGGTGTAGTTGGTGGGGAAAGGAGGTGTGAACAGTAAAATGTAGCCTCAGGGATGCTGCAGACAGCACTGAGTCTGAAATGTACCAGCTCTGCTGGATCCATCAAATGACACCTGCCCAATGTGGGGTCAGCTGGATGTGGAGTGCACGAGTGCTACGTGGTCTTTATATGATTCTGCAAGACGCACATCAGCTTCTGTGTTAGTGCTGGCTGACCTGAGCCTTCAGAGGTTGAATGGAGGCCAGTGGCAGAAGACTACCATGTTAGTCAAGGTGCTAACTCCACAGCCCTGAACGGTAAAGCACTGGCAACAGTTGTCACAAAATTTGTCACTAACTAGACAATCCCCATTTGCATATGCTTGCGGGTGAACGTGTCGGGGAGGTGCTGCCTGTGTGGTGGCAGGAAAAGCTACTGTTGGATTTCCCTCTGACTGCCCCTACCAAAGGCATAGGCATTTATCGTTCTTGCTTGCTTTCTCACTCGCTGTTCTATCTGTTAACCATCCCAACTGCCCCTCTGGTTTCAGGTTCTTCATCAGTTTTCTTGCCTAGGAACATGAAACAGCAAAAGCACTTTGTGTTTTTCTGGAAGGGATAAACCACTGCTGCAGGTAGGTACTCTCTCTGCAGTTTGAAGCACAAACTCAGCATCCCATGGTCGTTATGGTAAGCACCAATCTTTTCAGATGTGATGCACACAGTGGCAAAGTGAGAATGGCTTTGCCTTTTAGGGAGCGTAACCCACAGACCAGAACACTCTTCTGGGATGAGTGTTACACTTTTGGCTTGCCAAATACTAGCTGAGTCTGGGCCAAGGCGCTGAACGAGCAGTAGTTTTTCACTTTTGTCTTCCTGGCAGGTTTCAGTGCTGACTATTTTAAAGCAACTTGGTGACCTTAGCCTCAGTCAGATTTAATGACTGCATAGAAATGCGATCGATGCAGGTGTAACTGAGAGGCTGTGCCATCATGTGGCAAAAAGGGACCCTCTGCTAATAGGAACTACAAGTGATTCCTCCTTTGGCTTAGAAGGCTGGAAACTGTTTAGTATTTAAAGGAGGAGTATGCGATTTAACTGTTGATAGTACCATGTCTAGTGCATTTCCTTAGTGTCATTTCATGCTTAGAAAAACCAGTCTCATCACGGAGTCATTCTGCTGCTGCAGCGCACCACAGAAACTGACTGTGGATTCAGAGAATTAATGTAATGGGTGAACAATGCCCAGGGAAGCTCATGTGCCAGGAGTAAGCTGCAAGACCTAGCGCGTGCTACAGCTGCGTGGTGCATTGCTTGGTCACCACAGACAAAAGCAGACCACCTTTGAGGCTGCCTTCCCTGCTCAAAGCTGCTCTGCAGAAGGACACACTGCTTTACCCCCCACATTTTCCTATGCTGGCCCTTTAAATGTGGCACTGCAAAGCAGCTGGAGGCTGTAAGTAGCCATTTGGCAACAGGCTGCCCTTTCCTTTGGGCCCGCTCCTTTGCTGGTAAGTGAGTTTAGCTGCTTTGATACTCTTCACTACTTGCTCTGGAAGAGATGGTGCTTTGTTTCTCTGGTGATTTTGTTTTGTATTGGGGTTTTTGACTTGCATCAGAAATAATATAAATCAGAAAATGGGTTGTAGAGGATGAAGTTCCCTAGCCTGTAGGTTCTTGCCTTGTGGTGATCTGCAGTCTGCTAAGGGGGGTATGTTTTTTAACATAGCATGTCTCCTGGGATTAGAAAGGTCTAATTAATATTCAGAGTGTTATTCTGGCAATGTATCTGCTCTTTGTCCTGGTTAAAGTGAAAAAGCTTTCTATGAAGCCCTAACACTTGTCACTTTTATAACATTATTAATTAAGAATGTTCTTCACCATTGTATCATTTGTCTCATTTCACCAAGCTTATAATTTGTGATAACTAGCACTTCTGTAACAGTAAGAAAATAACTGTTTCACAGTGTTGGGCACCCCAATAGGAAAGAACTCTAAGTCTTAACTCTCCCACAAATACTTTTCATCTTCTACTCACTGTCTGAACTGTGGAGATGCCAGTACTGTTTCAGCCACACAGTAGAGGTGTTGAGTGCCCTAAAAGGGCTCTGAGATTCTAGAGCTGTGTAAAGCACCATTATTATTCCTATTTTTATACGTAAGAAAGAGTATGTTTGCAGCAAACAACAGAAAAGTATTTCCCAGCTTTGAATGTGATGTGTAGAAAGAGCTATGTTGTTCAGCTGTTATGGTACCTCGTAACAGTGAAATAGAGGGTGTTCTTCAAGTTGTAGTATAGCTGCAAAATGTGTCTCCTGAAATATTTGGCACGCCAGCCTGTTTGGATGTAAGCAATAAGCATCTGCATGGTGAGCATTTGAGAAGCATAGGAAAGCTATTTGTCCAAGCCCCATCTTGAACCTTCACTTCCGAGGAGTAACTGGTTGGTTGTCTCCCTGCCTGCTCTGGAAACACGCTCTGTTTAATTTAGCTGTGAACAGGTTTGCTTTGCCCCACTTTGGACTGTTTTCTTAAGAGATCTTAAGTTGTACTTCAAGTAGCAACGTGCTCTCACAATAGAAAACAATTTGCCGAGGGTTTAAGAGCGCTACTATTCTGGAACAGGTGTTTGCATCAAAACTACACAAGCTAGATCTTCTAAAATCAAGTTACCAACTTAAAACCGCTTGTATTTGCAAACATACACACTTATAGAAACCACGGAAGTATGTATATTTAGGTTTTTGAGTATAATAAACATATGTCCTCTGGGTTTTTTCATGCTTATCTTTTCAATGAGGTATTCTAGAAATTTTATTTTAAAATTAAATTGCTGTTTAATTATGCAACCCTGATACTGGAGTTTTAGTGAGAGCTCAGATATGGTTAAGTCACTGATAAAATAGGTGGGATTTGACAGTACCCTTTTAGGGAATTTGCTTGGATTCTTTTCTCATGCTCCATTCTTCCCTGGTGAATTTATTGTAATTAAGAACCAGTGCAATGGGTGCACAGTCTGTTAGGCTGATATCACTGGTTTAGCTGTATCCTAAGAATAAACACATGCAGAAACATATTATTTTGACTGGCAGGCTGTTTGGGCCGAGGGTGGGAGCAGACTTTTGGGGACAGCAGATGAGCTGGCGCTGGGTTTTGCTATGGGTTTTGCTCTGTATTTTCAGTGTTTTCGACCCAAAGGTAGTAAGAGTCTGGAGGTCACTGTCATAAGCAGTATCCTCCCTGCTGTGCTCCAGAGGGATGGGGTTTTACACATGAAACAGTGCCTTTTTCAACAAGCAAAGGAAACCATTCTTGCCCCCTTACAGATGGGTCTAGATATAACAGACCTACTGCAAGACCAGTAGTAGGCAGGAGCACCCAAGTGATACGACACTTTGTCCATTCCACATGCGAGACCTACAGTACTCGGAAATGCCCAGTAATTGTGCAGCAGTCAAGAAATAAAACGGATATTGAAATGTATAATTCTGTGCAATCTGCAGTCTTCTCGCTTCTTCCACCCCCTTCCCTCAAGTCTGAGCACTGATCACAGCAAAGTTCCTTTTCCTTTTTTTTTCCTCTCCTTTGCGTATACCGTCAAACCTTCCCGGTTGCAAGCCCCGCGTGTGTAAAGCAGCACCCTGCTGGAGTCAGTGAACAGCATCAGAGCACGCAGTCACAGGAGATGCTCAGCAACATCTCCATCGTAAGTTCTGTTATGTGGGATGAAGAGACAAAAGTAAAAACTCAGGGGAGGAAAACCATTGGATTTATTTTAGCATTGCGATGCTGATATGGCTGTCAGTGTTTCTTGGAATTTGTACACACTAGAAAATGTGATCTTTATAAGTTGTTATTGATCTTGTCTCAGTGACAGTGATTAATAGTGTTTTCACCCCAAAATGTCAGCTCTGCTAACAAACCTGAATTTTTCCCTTTCCATGCTACCATTCCTGCAATCCCTGGAGAGGACTGTTATGAGAGGAAACTGAAGCTGCGGGGGAGTAGTGTCAAAGTCCACACAACCACCATATGTGAGCCAATTAACCCAATCAAGTTCCTTTATTATTACCTCTTTCCGCAGCAGCATTTTGCATCTGCTAAGTGGGGGAACGTCTGTGTTAGGTTTGTGTACGGATGACTGAAAGGGGTTTCTCATTTCAGAGAATTTAGTGCCTAACGAGCTGTGCCTGGGATAGTATCAAACTATATACAAAAGCTATTAGGACCTCACTGCTTGGAGACTGCAGTATTTTATAGCTTTTAGAGGAATATACGTAAATGCTGAGTTTATTTTAGAAGTTTATTTTATTTTAGAAGGACTCCACTGGATTTAATTTCTTGGGCAGGGAGGCTATTACTTTCTAATCACTGATCAAACAAAAGGTGATGCAACAGCAATATATCATCTGCATACCTAGTGCTTGCCCCTACTAATTTGTGTGTTGAAATGTAGTCTCGCTGATCTATCCCTTAGTGTTAAAGCTGACGGAAGCTGATTGAATAATCAGAACTGGAAGACTCGTTTTCCTATCATTTGCCCAAATTGGAAAAAATTTGTTTCTTTTAAAATTCAAGCTCAGAGCTCTGTGGTATTTAGCTGACTACCTTCTTTCTGGAGCTCAAGGTAAATTGAGGTACCTGAATATCTCTGTGGGCTGTCTTAAACACCCACTGGAGGAGAAAAATAAACATAGTGTGTATTACTGCTCCGCCTGTGAGTCTTTGAGCAGTCAGAGGTCTTGCAGCTAAATTGCTATTAAGGCTGAATGCCGCAAAGGGTTCATCTGGTTTTGGAGCGAGTGATTCCCCAAACCCCGGGGGGGATACTGAGAAAAGGAAACCAGCTATGTCAAATGAAATTATTTTCCTCCAGTTTCTCCTTTGGGTCAGGAAAAAACTTCCAGGGACAAGGGTAATTTGGGGTTCTTTTGCCTCTGAAGCAGTGAGAATTTCTGGCATATCAGTTGAGAGAACCAATCAATAAGCAAAATGGTTGAAGATGAAATGGAATGCTGGTCGCCTTTGCTCATCAGACAATGGGAATGGTCAGCTGGCCTGCTGCTGACGCAGTCAGTGCTGTCTACCAGCAAGGCAGTGCTGCTGGGTGGTATGAGTGTGTTGACAGGGTAATACACGTTTCTGTCTCCCCACAGTCACACTCAGACGTGTGTCTCTGAAGCACAGCCTACTATTTTATTGCTGTTTTGCTTGTGGCTCTTAGGGAGCCATCTCAAGGTGCTGAGGTTGGAGTTAACAGTCTGCATCAGAGGCTGTGTCCTCAGCAGAGGTTTTCTCATTAACTGATGATGAACTCACGTTTCCTAGCAGGGTGGCACAAGCTAATGTGGATTCTCCATAAATGATTATGTTATGGCTGTATCCCCGGGGGATGTATGTCTGTCATTTACCAGTAGGTGTGTAAAACTGCTGCTAATCTCACACAAAAATATTTACTTTAGATACATCTTCTGAGACTGAAAAGACAACACTGGAAATATTTGTGTAATAATTACTCATGAAAGGCCAATATCTGAACATGTCAGAAATTAATTTGATGGAATGTGTGTGTGATTAGTCTGGATGCTGATGCTATCTTGATGAGTGCTTTCCTTTGCATTTACTGATTCTTTCTCATGCAGGATATAGAACAACAACTGTAATGTTGAGTTAATGAAGGTTGGTTGGGATTTTTTGGGAGCACATATATATAATTGCAGGGAAATAAAACATCTGTGCCATGTATATTACATATCTGTAGCTGTCCTTAATTGTTAAGTTTGTCCCTTTCGATTTTCAGAACTGGAGGTTGTGGAGTGTTATTGAATCTTTATTGCTCCGAGATCCTGGATTGTTAGTTGGAAATAGAGGGCTGTGTAACATCACTGATCTGATTTTGCTTTCTGGGCACTGCAGCTTTAAATTTCTGAAGAGTCAAGGCAGCATCTTAAAATAAGAAGCGGGTGCAGACTCCACTTCCTGGAGCCTTCGCTCTTGTTCTTTCTTGTTTTTAGTCTAAAATAAGTCATTCAGAATAAAAGCCTATTTTTGTTCTTTGTGGGCGGAGAAAACCTTACCTCCTTCGGTTCTCATGCTGTGCACATCGCTGTGATATATGTACACCCGGTGTTAGTATCTGGGAGATACCAGATGAAGCCTTCAATTATTTTGATCTACCAGTCATGTGTTAGAAGTAGAATAAAAGTTCCTCTATAAATATGGAGATATTGAGGTGTTTGCAGCATTGTGCTTTCCATCCCTCGGCATTTTGTAAATGGAAACAAATGTGAAGGGGTCACTTGAACCATGCGTGGAGGCCACCACTGTAGAATGGCATTTTTGTAATATGTGGACATGAAACACAAGGGCTTAGGAGAAGGCGCGTTGTGGTCAGCTGAGGGGGCAAGTGGAATTTCTAGAGTCCACAAAAAAGATATTTAAATTACAGAAAAATAGAGCTTACGAGGTCACTTATTCCTTTCCCTCTGCTCCCCAAGGCGGGATTTGTAACACTTAAACCATTTTTGACAGATGACTGTTTAGCCCGTTCAGAGAAATTCAAATGATGTAGACTCCACAACTTCCCAGGGCCTTCTATTCCGGTGCTCAACTGTCCTAACCATTATCCACATTTATTTTGTGGAGGACTCACAGGCTGACATAGCTTCCATACGAAAATGAAGGGACTTTTAGAAAATGCAGGATCTTTAATTTCAGCGGGCTGGTTCTCCAGTGATGTGAAAGATGGTTCCTTCCCACCACACAGTGCTTTGTGGCATAGACTGGGCACCTGGAAGAAAGCAGCTGCTAAATCACTATTTCCAGAGCTGCTTGCAAGCCTGAGGACTCAGGAACTCACCCCTCCTCGTGATGTGAGACCAGAGCATGGGTGCCAACACATTCCTTGTTCTCCCAGAAATTTCATATAGCTAGAACTTGCAATTTCTGTCCTTTTTCCTAGGATTTCTGGACATGTGTGGGATGTATGCAGTTGATAAACATGAGAGACCTGCAGGAGGGTGGCACAGCAACATATGGAGAGGAACTGCAGCTGCAGGGACATTCAGCACCAACTTGTGCTGTATGCAGAGAGAAGAGAAAAGAGAGGAAGGAATAGAAAAGTATGCTAGAAGGGCTGAGGAATATTAAAAATGTTTCCATAAGGAAGAGAGGCGAAGATGCACGGGAAGGGCTTTAGAGTACTGGTAGCTGTATGCGGCTGTCAGAGTAGAAATGCAGCAGCTCAGGAGGATTTGTGTTTGTGTTTGTTCCCCCTTGCAGAGGCGCTGCTATGTGAACTGGAAGCGCTGATGTGGTAAGCTGTCACACAGGGCATGCTTCAACCATACGTTATAATTCCTGTTACATTTGTGTAGGATTCTCAAAGGGATCCAACATGATTCTTCCGGACCAGCAGCTGATAGCCTGTTCTGCAGGGCAGAAGCTATCCCTTACTTTGTGCCATACCTTATCCACGCTCTGTGCTGCCACAGAACAAGCTGTAAGAGGAATGACATGGCTTTTCCTAGTAAAACGTGTTCTGTGAGGAAAATCTGCAGGCCTGGGAAGGTGTGCTGTTAGGGGTTGGCTGTCACAATCACAGCTGAAGGGTGGTCAGAGCAGTTGACACAGCTTGGATAAAAAAAGTGCCAGCCACACTGCCTTGCTCTTGTGATAGTTGGATGTCTAAAAGAAGAGTTGAGTGTTTTTGGACAACGGCCGTCTGGATTTATTCACATCCTGAGCTAGAGTCAATACCTGACCTTGTGCTGTTTAGCAAGCTGTTACTGGAGATTTGGAATCTGAGGCAGACAAAGCCACCTGAGACCTCTTGCTATGTGCACTGGCTGTGAGTTTATTCTTTTGTTTTTCCCCCCTAGGTGCACTCAGGGCAGCTGAGGTGCACCCACTATGGCTGTTGTGCCTAGTGTATGTCCTGAAACATCCTTTTTTAGATGTCCGGAGAGCTCTCCCTAACCAGTACCTCTGTTACTGTTGTTGGAGTCATAGCACGTGTGGCCATCCACATCCTCGCTGCTTTTGTAGCTCATGCAAGGTAGATCCTGAATCAGGAGCGGCTCGGGGCTGTGACAGCACCCTCTCTAACAGATAGCTGGTTTTGCTAATGTTTTCCTGGCATCTTGGACTAACCAGCCATTCTCAGCCCTCAGTGTTATTGTCAAAATTTTAACCGATGACTGTTAAATTTTACTGTTGCGTTTGGTTTGGATCTGCTGCAAATCAGATCTGACTTCCTCAACTGGTCTTTACAGTGCCATCTGCTGGGAGGGATCTGCGAGCACTGCTGCAGCCAGCCTCCACGTCAGGTGGCTGTCCCTGAGCTCTCTTTGTGGCTGAAGCAGATAAGATCTTCCCTCAGCTCTCATCCTGTCAGATATTTCAATGTGTCAGTAATATTTTAATTAAAAATGGCAAAGTGGAGTAAATCTAGTAGATATCTCTAGGTTATACAAATACCTGAGACCTGAGCACATTTCTAGGTGCAAAAGGGTTAACTGTGCATGGTTTCATACTTGCATGGAAAAAAGAATGACACCTTTCTCTTTATCAGCCATTTTGGTGCTGTCTTTTTTTCATCATTTCAGGCTTTGAACTCCTGCTCTGAAAGAGAATCTCTGTCTCTTCATCTTCAGTGACTGCCAGGTCTGGAGACCTAATCAATGCAGGTTATTGATAGCAAATCAATTAATGCAGACAAAGGATCAAAATTAAAGAGCTTTCACTAAATTAATAAGTGATTCCAAGTCTTTTAACCGAGTGCCTCAGATAAGGGCAGCTCAGTCTTCTGGGACAGCAGCTTCCAGTCCTGTGTTTCCAAAGACAATCAGCTGGAGAGAGTGAGCTCTGCTTTTACAATTTTTTCTGTTTGAATAACCTGTTTTACTCAATAGGAAGTGCTTAAAGTCTGAGTCTGGAAAGGCTGCCAGGAAGCAGGTCCTGACTGAAAAGAGCAGATTTATCTGCATAAGGATGTCATGGTCTTGGTCAGCTGATTCAGAGAGGAGCAGTTATTTCAAAAGCCAGATTTATATAAGATACCAGCCAACACCAGAGGTAAGGTTTGCTTCAATAGCAGACATATCTGAAACTGGACTAGAGATGTCCTTGGAAACAGCTAGACTTGGGAGAGCCCAGAATAATCTGGAGCTCCCGCCAGCCCCAGCCCTTCTGCCCTGTGGTGTGCCCTCCTGGGAGAAGGTGGGCCAGGCTCGACCCAAACTGCTTCCCTCCCCGGTTCCCTGCCTTGAAAGGGTCAGACAAGATGCCCAGTGTTTCTCGTGCAGCCAGCATCCCTGACCTGTGGCCCTTAGCCTGTCCCAGGGGGCTGGGTGGAGACCTGAAGGCTGGCAGCTCTTTGCCAGATACTGCAGCTTTTCCATCTTCTCTCCTGCTTCTACCAAGGGAAACCCACCAACAGTGCTGTGCAGGAAGAGGAGAGCAGTTTCTGTGCAGGTAGTGCTGCCTGCAATCTCCTCCTATTTTCCTACTTAATAAGAAGGGCCTTTCTTTGAAATGCCAGAAACTCTCCTGCTGTGACAGAAATTAACAGGGATGGAGCTGGAGCTGGGAAGTAGATTGCAGGAGTACCAATGCAGCGTATAGCTCACTGAAGATGAGGAATGGTTGAGGACACTCCATGCATCCCCCTCACAGCATGGTGGAGACATGGTCTCCCTCTTTGGGCCTACCTGGGTCGTGTCGGGTCCCTGTGCTACCGGTGCTTGGTGCAGTCCACACGAGGCTGGATGCTGTCCCCAGGGGCCGTGTGGGCCAGCACAGTGCTCTGTGGGCTGAGCAGCAGTGGGGAGAGTAGTCTGCTGGCACTTGCCTATGGACCATGAGAAGGGGTCCAGTGGCCTGGCCCTTCTTTATGCAGCTGATCTCGTGATGCCAATTCTGAGCTTAATTCCTGTAGGCTTTGGTTGCCAGCCTAATTGCAAGCCATTGCATGTTAAAGAATATTTTTATATGTTGCGTGAAAGATTCCTCATTACCGAAATGGCTGCAGCTTCCAAGACTTTTAGAAGCTCATACCAGAGCTGCTCATTTTTAGATGAATATATGGAGATCTGCAAATGGCTGACAGCAGAAGTGTACCTGAATTCCAAGCTTACTGGATCAAATTTCATGCAATCAAAGGATCATCTTTTCTTTTCTGCCGCACTGTCTACTGATCTCTGCCTGGCTGTCTCCTGCCAACCACTGCCTATTCTGTTGCTGGCTCTGAAATCTAGTCTGGTATCTTCATCTGCCTGCCTCTGGACTTAAAACAGCAACCCAGCCAATGTTTGATCTAACCCACTGGTGATGATCTGTGCCTGCCAAAGAGTTATGGAGCTGGATGCGTGGCATGGAGGCCGATGGATTTTGTGGTCAGCATTGCAGCCTAAAGCTTGATTCACATCTGAGGGAAGGACTAGGTTAGCTTATCCCCCCAGATCGGATGGATGAGTTGTAATACTGCACAGAGAGGCTCTCTGAGGGCACAGTGCTGCTGTTCTGTGTTTCTGTGCCTGCTGGGAGTGAGAACCATTGCTATGCTGCATCTTGCTGACTTCAGGCAGGGTTTGCAGCCCTTACATGTGCTGTGCTTTGCCTGTCTTCCACCACTTTCGGTTTCCTCCTACGAACGCCTGCACTGACTGCAGTGCTCTGCAGCCTCATGTCTCAGTAACTGCTTAACCTAGAAATTCATTGCTAAAAAGATCTGACATCATAACACCCTGGAAAAGACTCCTCTCTCCCCCTTCCCCCTCCCTGGTCCTTCTCTTTCTTTTCCCAGGATATATGAAAAGCTGTAACTACCAAATCAAAATCTATTTGATTTTTGTACTCCCTTGATAACCGGGCAGCTGATTTCTATCACCCGGCTAAGGCTTATCTGCTGCCTCCAGCCTCTTCGCTGTAGCAATTGGTTCCTGCGGGGACAGCGCTGGGTTATAAAGAGAGACTGATATCATGGTCAGGGCCTTTTACTTTCTAACTGTGACCATTGTTGGTAAGATGTTCCTGAGCAAGCAGCTTGGTTTTCTGGGAGGACTAGAAGGAAGAACTGGGCCCCTGGGATTATAGAGGTTCAGAGATATATTTTTAATCTTTTTATTTTTCTTTAAGTTGTGAAGTGATGTCAGGAATCATACAGGGTCAACAGCATAGGCTAGAGCCAAGGTAGTGGGTTGGTGGTTTTGCTTTAGCTTTTAAAGTTCCCAGGTGAGATCTTGGCCTTGTTAGGCAGCCACTGACCCATATGCGTTTTGTTCATTTCAGCCTGTTCTGGAAACAGTTCTAGTAGAAGAAAAAATGACAACTGCTGTACTTAGTATATTACTTGCTAGTTTTTAACTGTAATTGTAATTTTTCTGTAGCTCTGAATGAGTTTACCAGGGTGCTGCAGAGGCTGGAGATCCATATCTGCACAGCTGGGTGTAGGTAGCTCACTCCTAGCTACATAACACTAGTAGGATGTGGGAATAAGAACACTCCCACCCCATCCCTTCTGGCTCAGTCGTGTCCTAACTCTGGTAATGTTGCTATCTGGAGCCACTGGTAAAGGCTGCACTCGTGTTGGCACTTCTTAATAACCAAGAGGAGGAAGCAGCAACTGCCATGGACACAACTGTGCTGGTATTATTGACCTTGTTCAGCCATCATGTGTAATTAGATTTCTGTTACTCTAATTGGGCACTAGCTTGGGATGAGAGGGAATAGAGTTAAACCAAATTGCCTTTCCTCCCTAAAGCTGAGCAGTTTGGGCAGGACATGCAGCTTTTTTGGTAGTTTGGTTCAAGGTCAGTTGGCAATGCATGTAAAACTGCATTGTGCTGTCCCAAGGAGAAGGGTAATGCAGGGCAGGTCTTGCAATGGTGGTGCAAGAAAAACTGCTGAGCTCGGTGAAGTGAAGCAGATGGGTAAAACTGAGCCAAGTGACAAAGATCAGGTGCAAGAAATGTGAAAATAAAAAATGAGATGGTAATTAGAGCAGCTTCTGGGAAAGGCCTTCCCTCCATGCACTCCTTCCCAGCAGAAGTCATTGGTCTATATATCCCACCCTCAGCAGCAGCCGCCACTCAGGTTATACAGGGCTCCAGCAGAATACAGAGGGTCCACAGCCCTTCTGCCATGCCATCAGCATTCCTGTATAGCTGCTGCTTTGCTGACGTGTCAAACCACCTCCCTACTCTCTTTATTCTGCAATGCTGTTTTTATAACTAGCACAGCCAGGCTGGCAATGTATTTAAGTGTGGTTAAGCTTACGGAGGAAGGTGAGGTGGAGACTTAACTCCTCACTTTTCAGTGTCTCTTTCTCTAGATCTGTCATCCTTTGCGACCAATACCTCCTGGCACAGCGATAGCCAGGCACTGGCAAGCTGCTCGGTTTAGTGGTGTGTATATTGTCCGATTCCTCCCTTTGCTAGGTTGGTCTGCTATGGGCACACAAGCAGATCCATTCAGTTCACAAGTTAGCGCGTTTCAGAACTGTCGTACATGTGCCTAATAACTAATACAAATAGAATGGTGTAAGCGTTAGTATGTGGAGTGCTCCCAGACTGGCTGTGTGCTGTATCAGTGTCCTCCCTGTTGTGAATTTACACAGCTGAGTTGTAAACCCTTCCACCAGGCTGACAAATATTATTTTGGCATTGCACCCAAGCACTTGCATTGACCACTGAGATAAAAAACGTAGGATTTTTTTGCTTTCAAGTGGGCAAAACTGTTGCAGTTGGTAGTCCTTGTGTGTGCAACAGCCTATAGCAAGTCAAAGTCCTAATGTACTGTAGGACTCCATAGCCTGGCTGTGAAGCTGACACTCAGGTATGCAAGAGCATCAGCTGCGTGTGTCTGAAACAGTCTGCTGCTGTGGTGCTTACAGGCACCTACGTCTTGGACAAGGAGGCATTGTGGTAAGGGTCTGATAAATCCTGGCAGGTTTATGATTTGATCAAATTCATCAATAGGTGTTTGCAACAGAGCTGCACTCAGAAAATACCAACTACTTCATACATAGGTAGTACTTCTCCGTACTCTGGACAGATTATTTAATGCTCTAATGCTGTGTGGTAATTGCAAGTGGTCATGATACCAAAGCTCAGCTCAGGCAGAGAATGGCCATATGTGGTTATCCTCTGAGCAGTGAAGTGCCTTTGTTTAAATCACCAGAATGGAGAGCTACTCCCTTCCCAGTGATTTAAACCAAAATGTTCTCTTCTGCAGTAGGGTTGAATTAAAAGGGTGTGTATAGTATGTTGCCAAAGCCCAGTGGACACACAGTAATTTGCTAAGCCAAGGAAACTTGACTGTTGGCAGTCACGTGGCCATGCCGTGCATCTCCCCTGTTTGAATTAAAGTGACTTGATCAGAGCTGTACAAACCCTTGAGTTTTTAAAAGGCTTTTAAAACGTGTGTGCTTGTATTTGTCTGCATGTATCAGACCAAGACCCAACGGTGTGGATCGGCTTCGCGTGCACAAACCAAGCTGTGCCCATTCCAATGTCGTGTCTGTTCCAGAAGGGTTCCTCGGGTATGGGCTCTTTACCAGGGGATTTCTGCAGCAGAGGTAGGATCATAGGCCAGGAATTTCTTTCCTGTTTTGATATTGCTGATTGGCAGAGTATTACAGTGGTGACAATGAAGATCTTTTTCCCTGTAAGAAATGTTATGTACACACCTGTGTCATCCTTTGCCCAACACCTTCCAGGTCCAGCGTAGAGACCACTCAAAACCCAGAGAGCACTGTGTAGTATTACAGTTTTGCAGTGCTTAAGGGGCAGAGTCTTCTTGTTACAAGTGTGATCAAGCTTTTCCTTTGTTGTACTTTTCCCTTCACAGCTGGCATGATGTCATTGGGTTCATCATCCAAAAGCTTGTGGAGAGCTGAGTCAGCCTTCTAGCCCTGACTACAATGAAAGGTCTGAAGTTCCACCCCTGTTTGGAAGTGAATGTGCGTAGTTCATCTGCTAGAAGTGAGTCCTTGCTGGTTGGTTGTGTCCACATAAGAAATGGCAACAATAAACTCTCCTGAGACTTTGTTCTGTAAGTGTTCCCTATGGGCAAAGGGTCAGCTGGTGGTAGCAGTGCCAGGCGTCTGATGGGATGGCCTGTTTCTGCAAAATGCAGTTAGACTTGAAATCTGGAGAAATACAAATCATTGCATTATTGTGCTCCTACAAAGAGAAAACAAGGTCCAACAAATGTGTTACAGAACCCAGATGCATCTGACTATCATTTTCTTTATTGTGGATATCCCAGACAGTGTCGTCTTCTCATTAAGGCAGTGCACTGAAGTCTGCAAAAGGCAGTAAAATCACGTCAGGGTTGTTGGAATTTCCGTAGCGTGGCAGCAAGCCGTTGTATAGCAGTTGACAGGAGTAAAACCATTGTCCTTGCAGTATGGCAGCATGTACTGTCTCCAACCAAAATGCAAATTCTCATCAAATAGATGTGCTGGCTGAAAGCTGGGAGGGGAAGGGATGGCAGAGCTGGAGGAGACTGACCTTGCTGGGCTGCTGCCTGTTAGAGCTCTGCCCACGGGAAGGTGCAGTTTTACCAATGACTGTTTGGTATGCAGCTGGGCAGTATTTTATATTGAGTGTGATTTTTAAAGTCATCAGCATCCAAAAAGCTCTCAAGAGTAATGATACTGAGTACCTGGCACTGCTGCTGGTGTTGACAGAAGCACACATTGGAGCTGGCCCTGAGAACAGAAACCCATGCTTTAAAAAACAAGTTTGACATCGGAAAACAAAGAGTTTGCCACCATTGTCCTACTGGGTCAGGTGAGAACTCGACAGGGAAAGCTGATCTCAAGTCACTGCTACAGTCCAGCTAGTGGACACCCGCAGCGTCTGTGATGGAAGCTTTTTTTGCTTGCTTAGCGGTTCTCAGTTGTGCTTGCAGGAAAATCAAATAAACAAAGCACCTTCCCTACCTTCTGCAGTGAGTTATTCCACATACATCTGTCCAAAAAAGTGTAGCAAGGGACTGGGCTGGGCTTGCCTGGCGTTTCTGTTTCTTAGGCCATGGAGGTTGTTCCTGAAATTCTCAGCACTGAGAGGTCTCTGACTTCACTTCTCACTAGGAGAGAGTCTGACAGAGGAGAGTCTTCTCTGTTCACTGACAACAACAGGGGAGGGAGCTGTTTGCAGTGGGTGGGAGACAGTACCAGTGCAATTAATAATAAAAGCAGGGACAGAATCAATCCCCCTTCCTTTTTTTTTTTTTTAATAGTGTCTGAGACAAACAAGAACATGGATATTCTTATGGCTTTGAGACACGAGGAACTCCCCAACATAAATTCTGCTTTTCTGGGCACTAATGCTTTTAAAAATACCAGTTTCTTACCACTCTTTGCAGAAACAGCATCCCTTTATTCCTTGTAGAATACACAAACACACACACGCACGCTTCTTGTTGCAAAGTGCACAGTCCTTTACTAAATTGAAATTCAAAATTTCAGCCTGACTTCCCAGAAAAAGTAGTGATGCTCGGTGTAAGGCAGTTTATTCCATCTGATGGCTTATTATCATCACTCACTTCACTGTCCTCCTTTATCTCCAAGCAGTTGTTAAAGGAACCAGTGCGAGAAAATTCAAGTCTCTTCATTTAGCAGCACAGGCTTTGCTCAGACTGTCAATTTAGGGCTGCATTTAGAAGAACTGGCCATGCCATTGGGTTTTTGTTCTGACCAGAATATTTACATTCGGTATGGCTTGAATAGAGGCAAAACCTCTGTAGTTTGTGTACTCAGCTCTGCAGGGACATCCAGGTGAAAAAGAAAAGGCTGGGGTGCAAATGAAAGACCTTAAATGTAAGCCAGTCCAGTTGAGGGTATAGACTCCACTCCTGAAAGAGAAGGGAGCTTGGGAGAGGTGAAACTTTCTCATTTGGGTGGAAACATCCAGAACACTACTGTTTTGTTTTCATGCTGTACTGTTCTCTTTGCTGCCTCCTCCAGTAGGATGCGATCTTCAAATGGTTTCCTAGCTAGCTTACTCCATGTGTGTCTAAATACAGTATCTTCCCTCCAGTGTTTAGAACTAAAAAAAAAAAAAAATTTACTCTAAGGTAGCATTAATGGCTTCCAGAGTGCATGAATGCAGCAGTGGGGGAAAAACTGAGCAACGAAGATGAGGTGACTTGACTAAGACCATGTGAGACAGAATTAGGAACAGAAATTAGCATTTCTGTCTATCATCAACCGACTGGACACAAGTTGTGCGTTTATCTTTGGGAAAAAGAGATTAAATCCAAGTGGGTTATTTCAGTTTGGTCTGCAAGGCTTAGTGGCAGGTGCAAGCTTTCTGCTTTCCGTCATCCTGCTCTCGACTGCAATTTCTCTGCTGTTTGGTGTAGCATTCTGAATTGCAATGATGTTACATTACAGCAAAACCATGTAAACATTGCTCTGCTGCTGTCTCATACCACATTCTTCTTTCAGGATGAGTCCATCAGTGTGAGCTGCTAAGCATGACCAAGTGTCAGGGCTTTACGGCTAGTGCTTGGGAACGTGGTGTCGCTAGAGGTGCAATACAACCTGGCACTTGCTGCATGCAAAATGGGTGACTTCAGACCCTGTTCTCCTGACACACATGCAATATTGTGAGCTTTTTTAAGGAGATGGGTTGTGATATCCCCTTCCCCCCTCTTGCTGGGTGAAGAGAAGAATTGAAATGTGGGTTAAAGTTTGCAGTGCAAGCTATCTTGCTGACTCGGTTCCTCTCTGATGGAAGAGGTTAACAAGGGAGAGCAGAAAGCAGGTGTATTTCACTGATGATATGGGGACTTCTGGAAAGAGAAGTAGGGGAACAAGCTGTTGTTAGGATGCTCTGCTCCAATATCTGTGTAGTTACCACCACTGCCTAGTGCGAGCAGTCACTGGAGATGTTTGCTGCCTTGTGCTCTCCAAGAAAACAGGAGTGATCCAAAGGATAGTAGTCACTATGCCCAGGCAATGCTTGAGTTGCAAATCCTGCAGGATCAAAAAGTTTTTTCTGTTCCTCATTCACTGCACGCTCTGCTCAGTGGGACAGCTTTTCTGATGAGCAGGACAACAAGGTGTCTGGGGAGCACAGGGCTGGTAAAGCTGGGTGCCTGACTAGAATCTGTCCTTGCTGGCTGCTCAGGATCTGCAGCACTGTAGTGAGACTGGGCTGATCTCCCCATGAAACAGGTTTTAGCAGTGAGGCAGCTTGCTTTTAGGGAAAACAAGGTACCAAGGCAGCTGAAGGAGTCCTGACTCCTTGCCCTACTTTGGTGAAAACTGGTGAAATTTGGAGAGCTTTGCCTGGCTGGCCCCACAGCTCTGTCAGGATGTTGCTGTAGCCTTCAGCACGTGCCTACAGAGGAAGGGGGAGAGAAGCTGTGATAGAATGAGTGAGAGGGAAAG
>NW_010399480.1:122104-159029 GCF_000710305.1 Buceros rhinoceros silvestris
AAAGAGCAGGAATACGGATTGAATCCATATTCTACAGGGTAAAATTAACATTTCTTTTAAGCCAGTGAGATGGCAGAGTCTGGTTACACAGAGATAAGTGTGTGCAGCAGCTGCCCAGTGGGATTTTACAGGTCGACAGTGTTTAGCATGCTGCATTTAACAGTTTCATAGCCAGCTTTTCTCAGTGACATGACACATGGTGAAAAAGCTGCAACAGGAAGTTGAGGGGTGTCTACCGAATCCTACAAGAAATGGTTTCTCCACTCTGTGGCGTATCAAATGCCTGGATGAAAGAAGAGGTGAAGCAAACATGTGAAGGACATGTAGCTCATATCACCTCTGTCTGGTGAAGAGACAAGGACAGCAGACTGTGGCTGTGCTGTCTGCGCAGGCAGACTGGTGCTGTAATGAATTAGCTGCTTAGTCTTTTTACATCTTAATGGGGCCCACCTCTGAGAAAGTGAATATGCCCCGTGGTTTGCAGTGGTGAAGCCAGTTTGTGAGTTCTTGCCCTCTTGGCCATTTGTCATCACACAGTAAACTGGAACACTAGAATGGTCTAGCTTAGAGGGAACATTTGCTTTGTGGAGGGAAAGGGAATGATTGTTCTCAGTGGTCTCTGTAACATCGGGAAACAGGGGTTTTCTCTTGGTATGCCTGAGGTGGTCCTGAACTTCTGCTCTGAGATGGGAATGAGGAGCCACAGAGTGAATGAAGAGGAGCTTTCTTTTCACGTTCTCCAAAT
Source organism: Buceros rhinoceros silvestris (assembly GCF_000710305.1). Taxonomy (NCBI): domain Eukaryota; kingdom Metazoa; phylum Chordata; class Aves; order Bucerotiformes; family Bucerotidae; genus Buceros; species Buceros rhinoceros. The sequence goes on from NW_010399480.1 coordinate 122,850, forward strand.
GTGACCTCTTTGGGGGTGAGGAATGATATTTCTGGGTTTAAGGAATTCATAGCTTGCTTGGAAGGTCTAGGCAGCCACTGTTAACCGGGCCTACCTGAGTGCTTGAGCTCAGCATATCACTTGGTGTGGGTCACTTGCATTCACAGTACTTTAGGTACTTTAGCTCAGATTGGTTTCCTCCTGCATCCAAACAGGGTCACCAGTTTTCCTATGTGCTTTGGCTTTTACCTGCAAGAGGCCCTTGTAACACTCAGATCTCACCTAGTTTAACTTGATTTTGCCAACTTTATTTTCTCAGCGGGATACTGAGATGGGTCATTCCGATGAGACAGAAAGGTAGAGGTGAGACAGTGCTGGTGGGGGTATATCTGCTGGAATTCTTTTGGAGGATCAGGATGATCTGCTTGGAGCCAGGCCAAGTGTTGGTCATGACCAACAGGATTAAGGTTTGTGATGGAGCCCTGTTCCACCACCACTTCCTCATCTCACATTCTGAATTTGGCTTGGGAGATGAGGACAGCAGAAGTGATTGGGGAAGAGAGACCCTGTCTGGTAAGAGAATGCTAAAAATGTGACTTAGTGTAACTCACGCTAAAAGGCTGATGTGTCTGTGAAAGCTTTCTACTAACACACCCTAGGAAAGGTACTAGGGGGGGAGATGCATTATTTAAGCTGAAGGGAAATGCCAACATAAAGACAATGATATAACCTAGTCCTCAGCAAATTGAGGCTGCAAATGATAAGAATGTTTCCAACTATCAGAGTGTAGTTGTGAAGCATCCTTCCCATAGGAACAGTGGAGAGAAACTAATCATCTAGGATCTTGCTGATGAACATGAATACTACCAGTAGCAAGGCTGGGCTCAGAAACAGGAACATCCCTTCCAAGCCAGATCCCTCCTTTTCATTTTCCATGCTAAGCTCCCAGCCCTGTGGGAAGTGGTAAGAAATAAGATTCGCTTCTACACTCAGGTTCTTCACCAAGGAGTGGGGCAAGACCACTTTGAGTGCGTCTTCAGGAATAATGAATAATTTAGTATGAAAGCTTTGAAGAGAAAGAGGTGTTTAATGTTAAGCTGTTGTTTAAACCTATTTTATCACCACTGGCTTGCTGCATAAGGAAATTGCAAGATGAGGAACTATCTGCTCTAAGTACAAATGAGTGTATTTTGCATGTGCATTTTTTTACAGAACTGCAGGGCAGTATTGACAATCTGAAGTTAGTCTGGGCAGAGGAAATGAACCATCAAATCTCAGCAGAGAGGATGGGGACTATAATGCTGGCTGCTGAGAGCAGTAGAAAATCCCTCTTGAATATCAGTGGAAAATGATGATGAGATACTTTCACAGGGTGCATACACAAAACAGAATAGATACACTGTTCACAGTGAAACACTGGCAGGAATACTGTGGTATCAGGAGATCCTGTCTTCTGGGATTCACCTAAATTAAATGGCTGCTGGTTTAGAAGATGGATATGAGTTATTTCAGGGATGTATCCCTAAGTTCTTATTACGATGTTGTTAGGAGAATGTCCTGATTCTCTGCTATTAAACAAAGATAGGTAACTGCTTAACATTCTGTGACTGAAGCCAGTAGCTGTGTTAAATTGCTGTATGCGCAGAGATAGATACCATCCTGAGGAATGGAGCTGGCCAAATCAGGATAATTAAGAGGAATGGAGTGACTTCATGCCTCCACTAGATTAGCAGCTGAACTATTTGAGGAAGGAAAAGACCAAATGGCGGGGTTTGCTTTAGTGTTTCTAATAGCAGTACTTTTTTGCAGCATCTATTCCATCTCAAACTCTTCTGACTCTTCTTTTAAATTATTGTGGGCAATCTTAACATGTAAAAATGCCTCTTGTGCAACTCTGTTGCTCCTTAACAACAGGTAATTGTAAGAGCAGCTTGTCAGGCTGGTGCTCTCTGGTGCAGTTGTTAGTGCTGAAAATGTTGAATTGTGCTTCTGTAGTTAATAGGAGGGCTGGATGTTTCCCTAGTCAAAGGCTCCCCCTGTGTTGTTGCTCGTTGCCTCTCTGCGTAGCTAAAAACAGGAGTTAGCAAAATTTAGTAGTATTCTTCCATTGTTGGGCCTGCCTGCGTACATGATGGCCAATAATCAGCTGTGCAGTAGCAGCTTGTTTTCTGCTGTCTGGCTTGTTGGAGATGATATATGAAGTATGAAGAACAGTGTGAGATGGTTTTCTTAAGCTACGTTAAGCCCACTGTGCTGACAGCAGCCACACGGAACTTGTTTTGACAAGGAGTTCACCTAACATGACAAAAGCTAAATGCAGGAAAGACGGAGATCTCTATCAGACACTGGTGATTTTTTTTTTTTTGTGGGTCATTTTTAAAGCCTTTTCTCAGCACTGTCCGAGGTTTCCAGGGTGTATTTTCGGAGCTGTCACCTTCTCCGCAGTGTATGAGGGACCCCTTGGGTTTTTTCCACTGGTCTTTGTTGCTTCTAGCACAAAGGCTCAAGTTTTATTTGGAGGCTTACAGATCATTACAATATTGGTAGTGTTGCATCTTCGTGTGGTTGGGATGTGTCGCTGTGAGTTGTTGCTTCAAAGGAGACTGATGCAGTTTGACAAGAGGAAGACAGTGTCATGTCTCGTGACATGTTTCTTCTGCTCCGTGGGGCATATATGAAGAATTAAGACCCCAACACGGATGGCTGAAGCTTGTAATTGCTCTAGAGGCAAGCATGAGGAATTCAAATCGTCTTCAGGGCATGGATCAGGCAGGACTTTCTTTTACTGTAACCATCAAGGGGCAATTGCTACCCCAACAGGTCATTGAACCCGCTCATTCTGCCACAGTCTGAAAGATGGATTGCTTCATGCTGAGATGGGTATGAATAAATCCTGTATGTATCCACTACTCCTTTCAGGAACCTCACAAGCCATCGCTGTCTCAACTGAAGGCCTCAAGTAAGGAAGAGTGTCAAATAGCCCTCAGAACAGAGAGTCTGACTGTTGATGCAAGAGCCAGCCTCCTGCTCAAAGCAATTTCTCTGTGTACTTCATTCAGTTGGAGCTGGTCTATTATTTAGCATTTTGTACCACTTATTCTGCAGCCATTTTCAGTAAAAAATTTTACCAGAACCATATGTTAGGGTGTGGGAAGTGCAGGTACTCTTTTTTTTTTTTAACTCTACTTCTCTCCATCTCCAGCTGAGATAGAACAGATGAAGACATGTTTCTCACATCTGCAGAAGCTTTGGGGTCAACATTGCTGTCTTATGCAGGGCTGGGACTGAGAGCCATGGCAGTATGGCTCTAGGCTATGCATGAGCACTGGCATATGCCTGGATAAAAGAAAACATCTCCAGTAAAACAGAGATCATGCTAGCAACCACTGCTGAATGTGAGAGGAGCAGCTAATCTTATCATAATTTCTGAAGTCATAGTAACATCTTTGCTCAAGCTGAAGATGTAATGGGAGATGAATTTTGGGCAACAGAGGTAACAGACCTGAATCATCTGAGGTGGCTGATTTGTTGTCTGGACCTCTATATGTGTTGGGAGAGGAATTGGATCTGCTCCGTAGTTTTCTAAAGGATTGTTGCGCTCATCCGGTCTTGTCCTGCACGGCATGTAGTTTATATGAGTGTCAGGTGTATTTCCAGCTTGTGCTGTCCGCTGTGGTGAAGAAATGCATGAGATGCAGAGCGCTGGGTCTCCCTGTCAGATCCTCGTGTGTGGTTCAGTGAAGGACCTCAGACTCAGGCTAGAGATGGATTATTCCTCCTCTGTGGTTTCAATAAACCTCGTATCAGTGGCCAGCATGCTCTTGTGTTTGATAGTTGCCCAAGTATCACAAAGAGGGTCAGTGCTCTGTCCAGCCAAAGCCAGGTCATAAGATAGGATGCTCTGGGCCTTGCTTCCAAGGAGACATTTGCCCCTATCAGAATCCCTCCCATCTCCCCAGGCATTTTCAAATAGCACTCAAATAGCGTGCAAGACCACAGCGGAGTTGCATCTCCAGTCTTGCTGAGAGCTACTAGCTGCACACCAGAGTTTGACACTGTAATAATAGATTTCTTTTGTCAGATGAAATTAATCTTGGATTATCTGCTTCACCAATCCAGATACAGGCTTCTACATTAGCATCCACTTTCCTTAGGCTTGAATCTTTCAGGAAATAGATGCAAATTGGAAAACCTATGTGAGTTAACTGAGATTGTAAATCCCAGCTACAGCACACGTGAGTCTGGGAGGTAGAGAATAGCTTTCAAACCACTTCCCACAAATTGAGAGCGAGTGCTGCACTCTCATACATCTTATTAAAGCTGTGGTGAGAAACAGGCTTGCTACTACAGTGCCCTGTGCTTGAAGCAACCACTCCCATTTAAGGAACAAAAAAATGCTGTCATCTACAAGGTGGAATCCAGATTAACTTCTGCCCTCTGAATTAACACACCAAAACTTTGTAATGAGTGACTCGGGGCTGCACTTCACAGATCTGACACAAGCCCGCTGTGTCAAGAACTCTACGGTGAATCAGAGGAGCACTTTGCTCTCTCTCTTCTCCCTGCCCACATCACCTGCAACATCTGAGTTTTAATTTTGGCTGGTAGGTGATTCTGAGGGGGAAAAGCATAAGAGGGTGCATAGCGAGGAGTGTCAACATGGCACGTTTCAGTGTAGAAGGAACCATTTAGAAGTGGAAGCTGGATTGCCAAGGTGCATATTTTTATGCCTGGACCGCTCAGACGTCGGGTGCTCTGGCATGGCTTTCTGGATCAAATCAAGATATTCTGCCCTTTGTGCTATGGGGATGATAACCCCTTAGTCTCTGCACTGCATCAGTGCTGACTGACAGACAAGCCCTAATTGCCCAAGATTTAATTTCAGGAAACACATGTGTTTTCCTGCTTGAGTGAGTTTCCTTGTTGTTTGGGTTTTTTTTTTTTCCTTTTTTGCTGCTAAGACTACATCCTTCCAGCTGAAGCCCTTCAACTTTGGAATTGTAGTCCAGGCATGATTTAAAAACATGCTAGGAGTGGAAATGCAATTAAGGTAACTTAACCACCTTTACTGTGCCCTGCAGCAATGCAAAGGAAAACAAATGGGTTTTAAATGTTATTGTAATCTAGAGCTTTCTAACATGCCTTAATCATTAGTGAGTGGTTATTGAAGAAGTTTACCTTTGTTAGTCATAAACAACTGCTAAGTCAAATGCACCTTTTTACATTTTTATCAGATAACTAGCACAATAATCATGCTCACTGTGGCCAGTTTGTACAAGACTGAGGCAAGTATCAGTTACCAGATTACACAATGTCAAGTCTCAGCTGACATTTAAATAGTGACAGTCATACCAAACAGAGGTATGCTGCTCCTTACCTGTTTTGGCTTCATCTGAAGAAGGAAAATCGGAGCTACAATTCCATACAAACTGCATGTTTCAGTCTGGTCCTGCAGTCACCCAGTCGTCTGCTTAGCTTGATGTTCTTGGGCACCGCTCGCACATTTTGTGGGAAGACTGACGTGTTTTACTAGCATGAAGGCACGATCTGCCTCCTCAAAGGTCCACTTTCCTTCCCTTTTGAAGCACAGGGACGAAGGGCAAGTGAAAGGCCTCGGTCAGGTGTGCAGCAGGGCTGGTTTGCTGGGATATCTTGGGACTGCTGGGTGACTGCTACCAGCCTGTCTTCGCCCCGTCTTCCACCACATTGCTGGTGTGGTTTGGTAGGTTGTACCGGGCTGCACAAAAGAAGAATCTGCGCCTTAAGCTGATTTATCTTTACAAGATGGAGAGATTGGAGTGCATGTTTTGCTGTGTTTCTAAGATCTTCCAAGACAAAGAAAAACCTGCTGCCTTTCTCAAAGGATGAGGTTTTTAATTTTTGGATGAGTGAAGTGAAAGTCTCCAATACTTTGCAAAGGCTTTTATCTCTCTGTGTCTTTGCCGTTACACATCTTCCTGTGAGCCGCAGGCTGAGGGTTTCCAGACCTGTCACTGTTGGTCTTGACTGTTGTCTGTGGTGTGAGGAAAGCTGAGCCAATCACGTACTTGGAAATTTTCCACCTTTGTAGGAAGGGAGGAACAGAACCCGATGTGGATCTGTGCTGCTGAACACCCTTCCACTGGCTGCGCTTGAGGTCCAGTTACACACCTGCAGCTCAGCTGTGAGGGGGTTCATTATACATGGCCCTGCTTATCTGGTGCACTGTTTTGTTAGTGCCTGAGCTGCCATAGTCTGACACTCCATTTGGAAAGCATTCGCTGTCCTCTCCTGACAGCTTTCTGTGATCCATATTTTTTTACGGCTGGTATAATCAGAAAATCAAGTACTCCTGGCTGTTTTCGTAGCTCCATATAGTACGCTATATTCATCTGAGCAACTGCCATTTGCCTTTAATCTGTCCAGATCCATTATTTTAAGTATCCACAGGTGAAGCATTAGCGACCATGTGTTCTTTCCTTTTAAAAACCAGGAACTCTTTGTTTTATCTGTCATGGCTGGAGGTGGGAGCCCAGTTCCTGGTGGTCCACTGGCACGTGCTGTGACAAGCACTTCTCTGTGCCTCCGTTCTCTCACACGTGCAGTAATGCTGCACCACCCCTCCATTTCTAACATGGTTGGAAGTCTACAATGTGCTTAATGTGACCAGGAGAGACTTGTACATCTGGCGTCTTTCATTTGTTCAGTCCAGTTTCATTAGAAAACAAACGCTTATTCAGTTTTATTTTCCTTTTGAAAGTACAAGCAGTGGTACTGGAGTCTTCTGCAGCGGGCATGGGCTGGGCTGGGCCAGGTAATGAAAGTGAGGAAAATGGTGGTGGGGGGAAATCAGTTGTGCTTCTTAGCTCACTGTTTCTCAAATGTTTCATGTTGGCAACACTATTCAAAGTGATAAAAACAAAGTCTGAACACTCCTTATGCTGGCTGTGCAAGTGCACAGAGGTGCTAGTGGTAACAGTGTTACACCGGTGTAATTGCTTTGTGTTTTAGAAGGCTGGCAAAGAGCTCTTAGCTATAGAGGGTTAGGCTGTGCAAGGAATGCAAGAGCAAGATTTCTTCTGCCTGAGATCATAGCTGCATGTTCAGCATCTCTCCAGTCCTCTTTTCCTCCCTGGACTGTGTTTCTTGACCTCCTTGGGGGATTTTGATCCACCAGTAGAAAGCCCTTACTCAGCCATAACTGCCTATGGAAATACACCAAAATACACCGTGATTGCCAGCTCTTCTGAAATCTTGAGTCAATCTGAGCAGGAGAAAGGCTTCCATCTCTGGTAGAGATTGCCTCAGTTTCTCCACTTGTCCTCTGACCTGGCTGCAGTCTCTTGTGCTTTGTAGTGCCCGGCTGTTTGCAGGCACAGGACACAGAGCTTGTTTCTCAAGCAGTGTACACTGTCCCAGCTCTTGTGTTCCCTCTCACTGTTCCACTCTTGTGTAAGGCCAGATGGACCAGGGCTCTCTCTAACAGGTATCTAACTTTAGCCTGTGAGCGTGCTGAAGGGAAGACCACTGAAAGACTCAGTTCTTCAGTGTCTTGCTCTGCCTGTGGATGTGTGCGCTATGCCAGAGGTGGCATTTTACAGCAGTGGCAGTGTTACAAGCACTCAAAATGTACAAGAGCAATAAGATAGATGCCTAAGTTAAGCAGCCTTGTCTCCTGAGCTCTGCAGTGGTGCTGTGGAGTGACACCAGATGGAAAATATTGGCAATTCCCTGTGAAAACAGAGCAGTGTCTGGAGAGAGACCCAGGAACTGAGGGTTTTGGCATGGGTGTCTCCACCAAGAGTCACAGCCTGTGCTCAGCTGATAGAAGATTAGTAACTTCTGAGCCAGCAAAAATGAATGCTGTCTCTTTGCAGACTATTTGGCAAAATTTAACAAAAGTTTGTGGTCCCAACTGTAAACCAAATAGCTACTACCGAGAGGGGGTAAATGGCCTATCGCAGTTAGTAGTAATTGTCCCCTCAGTCACTGCTAGTCACCTCTCAGCCAGAGAACTGTATTGAGGCCATGGAGACAGAATGTTCTCCTTGCTCTGAGACAAGCTCAACCTGGGAGCTCAGCAGCAGCATGATAGAAAGTAGTGCTTGGGCCATGTCCCTTCTGGTGCCAGCAGAGCTCTCACCAGAGCCAAATGCCCTTCACCTGCCTTAGGCTGTCAGGCCATCTTTCAAGAGGAAGAGCTTGTGGCTTTGCCTGCCTGACAGCTGTGTGAAGGAGATAGAACTGGGCAGTTGTCTGATAGACCACCACCTTTGCTGGCTGTTCATGAGGAGACCCAGACACACTCAGCCAGCCCAGCACATGCAGGCACTGGGCTGGCTGAGGGAGGCACCCACCCACTCGGAACGGACAAGGCCCATTAAGAGTTAATGCCTGCAATTAGAAATGAGCTGCAGGAGTTGGAGGTTTCAGAAAAATGGCAGTGGGTGTGAAACACTGTAACATTCCCATTAATTCGAAATGTCTCCTCTCTGGCCAGAAAAAAGTGCCCAGGTTTTTTTAGTCAATATTAATTTTACACTTGGCACCACAGGAGAGTGTGAACTGCTGAGTTCACAAAGGGTCCATCTAATAAACAGACAATAGAAAATCAGAAAAGCGAAGATTGAGTTCACTTGCCCAGGCGATGAGAGTATAATAACCATGAGGGCTGCAGAGGGCAATGGAAAATTCTGAGCTATAATGAGGAGTCACAGCAAGTGTCTGCGTCATGGATCTCTGATGGGCTCGGGTAGGAGCAGTGAGAGAACGTGAGATGGTGTAGCGTTGTGCGGGAGGGAGGAGGTCTTGGATCTGGAATGAGAGACAGATGAGGAGGAGGGTATCACATCACAGGTGTGCTATAGGAGTGGAGGGCCAGATAAGAAAAGCCAATTGTTCCGCTGCAAATGAATCCCAAGCCAGATCTCCATCTGATTTCCCTTAGAAGAGAGTTTGAAATTTTAGATGGGCTCCCACAAGCATGCCTGCTGCCTGTCAGGTCTGCTCTGTCCTTCCCTGTTTTGATCACCATTCTGGCTAGATTATTTTAAGCAAGCCATTCCTGTCTCCTGGTGGTCTGCAGAATACTAGACATCAAAGCTGCTGTGATTAGCCAGGTGAATACTGTCAAAGTAAGGGATGAACTTGCTTCCCAAGATCCGGATGCTGGTAGCTTTCCCATAAACCCAGAGGAAACTCACTGGGAACAGCAGATAATTACAAGAAAAACAGATTGCTTTGAGAGACATGTTTGCTTGCTTTCCTCAACTCTCAACCAGTCTGCAAAACTAGTTTCTTTTATTCAGTCTTGTTGCTAGCATAAGACTTTCCAAAACCAGATCTACCTAATTCCAACACTGTATTTCAATCAATCCATGGGCACTTCAAGCTTTCATACATCTTTGTGTTTCATGCCTCAGCCTCTCCTCTCTTTCTGAGACAGCAGGGTCCAAAGCTGCGTAACAGAGGGAAGACTCCATTTCCTAATTTGGCTGAGAGAGTGTTCAAAATAGAGCTATGTTTCAAAACAGATCAGCTTTTCTGCACAATTGTTTTTTAAGCTCCCTTCCCTTTTCTTCTTAATGAACATCTTTGATATCCGTGGAATCTGAATTCTACCTTGATTGAAATGGCACCACTGCTACCCAAATTCAAAGCCTATTATCTCAAACCCCAAGCCACTGAAATCCCTGACAAACCTACACCTGTTTAGTGAACACATCTCGAGGAGCCCAGGTACCTCATTTTCATTTCTGTAACAGTTAGTGGGTTTGATCTGGCCATTAAAGCAGCAAGGTGAAAGAGCAAGATGATGCCTGTCTGCATTATCTGTCTGTGACAAGCTACGAGGGGATGCTGCATCTGACCAGCTGTAATATTCAGGACTGATTTTGGGATAGAAAACCACTGGTTTTGTTTAAGATCAGAAGAGGGAAAAGAGGTCTAGTCTCCTCAGCACAGGAAATAGTTCTGATCCTGGCAGTGAGATTAAAAAAAAAAAAAGAAATGCGAGGCATGCAAAGTCCTTGGTAAGGCAGAAAATGAGAGCCCTGGTAGAGAAGCACAGAGGAAATGAAGTGTGTCTAGAGAAGGCAATGAGGGTATACAGGTGAAAAGCATGTGTCAGAGAAGAGAAACGGGGCAAGTGGACTCCTCTGGAAGAGTGGAGAATGCCTAGAGTCCCTGGTGTGAAAAAAGGAAGGAGGTTTGCAGAGAATTTCTAAAATGTTCTGGGAATGAGAATGGGAGATGGAGAAATCTTATAAAAGAGTGGAAATAGAGTAGCCGAATGCCTAAACCTTCTGCAGCATGAGAGATCCCAGCTGCATTTTGTCTGTGAAGTGACACCTCCCATTTCAGCCCTTCATAATGTGAAGGCTTCATAAACACAGCTTCTGTTGTCTTCCTTTTCTTGATTTAAATGTGCTCCCTTTGTCCATTTGTCTCAGCAGCTCAGTGTGGGGGCTGGCGAAGACCACACCAGCCAGGGTTCTGCTGTCTGATGAAGTTTTGATCAGGCTGGAAGGGTTAACCTGAGTAACATGCATCTGTTCCAAGATAACCACCCACTTAGTAAAATGCTTTATTTGGCCAAATGGATGGACAATTAAACTGCTTGAAAACATAACTTTTGTGATCACTGCCGCCCTACGATGGTGTGAGCATGAGGCCTCGATGTGGACTGATAGGGGAAAATGCTGTTTGATTTGACTGTTGACACGTTTGTGATGGGGTCCAGCCTCCCACACAGAGTATGTGAGAGTGGGTTGCCTAGGAGGATGCGTATGGGGCTTTATACTCAGGTCTCACTAGACCTCTTTTCATCCTGAGCTCTTTCACCTGGCTGCTTGGTGAGGGTGTCGATAGCACCTTCTTGCTCCCCCACTCTGTCACAGAACACGAAATGTTGGCAAAACAGATTTGTGATTTGGATCCAGAATCCAACATTTGAGCAGCCTTGAACACTAACAAATTGCCAGGTCTGGAAGGTTTCACCCGAGGTCTGAGGAACTCAAGGATGAAATCGCTGCATTGCCAAAGGCAGTGTGTAACATTTCTCTTAAAAAATCCTTGGCACCTGAAGCATGGAGGGTGGGTAAATACAACATCAATCTTAAAAAAAAGGTTTGGGAGGATCTGGGAAAATAAACGGTTGTAAGCCCGGCATCTGTAGGACAGAAACCAGTAAAAACTGTTATAGAGAAACAATGTATTTGACAATGAGATAAACACAATCAGTTTTGGAAAAGTCAATGTGATTTCTGTAAAGGCAAGAGATTTGTCTTGCAAACCTCTTGGAGTTCTTTGAAAAGTATGTAGGCAAGAGTGATACTAGATTTCTATAGGACTTTTGAACGAAGTTCTTTTTACAAAATACATTATCGGGAACCTGAACAGGCATTGCCTAGGAGAAAGAGATAAGAGAAAATGGGGAAGGGTGTTGCCAGTGCAGTTTCAGTGGTTAATGCTGGGGTCTGTAATGTTGAACTTAGTCAGGAATGACCACTGAAAATCGGGAGAAGAGTGAGACTTCAAACTTTGCCAATAAAATTAAGTTATTCAAGACAACAAAGATGATGATCAGCAATCATGTATTGTTGAAAACCCCTATGAGACTCGGTGGCTGGCCAGTAAAATAGTGGAGGACGTTTTATATGAATAAATGTAAAATGAAGCATGCAGGGAAAAGCAGTGCTTGCAGTGCATGTAAAATCGTGGGTTTGGAGTTGACCAAACCACTCCAAAGCAAGATCTTGGGCTAATATAGGGTAGCTCCATGAAAGCATCAGGTCAAACTTAGCAGAAGGACAAATAAAACATTAGACTTTAAGAAAGAATAAAGACCAAACCAGAAAACACTATTGCACTGTTCTGGGCTGAGTGTGTGTGTGTGTGTGTGTGTGTGTGTGTGTGTTTGGGTTTGTTTTCATTGTTGTTTTGGTTTTATTTCGTTTGGGTTTTTAAATTGAAACAAGCCTTGTGTGCTTTCACCTGGAATGCAACATGTGGTTCTATTTTCATCATCCTTGAGCAGTATACTAGACATGGGGAAATTTCAGAAATGAGAAGCTGTCTCCAGCTTGACTGAGAAGCATAGGAAAGATGGAAGAGCATGGATAGGCACAGACTGTTCATTGTCTTCCCCTATGCAAGAATGCAAAGAAAACCTTGACCTGAACCGTCATGAATATTCTTACCTCTTATGTTCTAGGATGATTTTTCTCATGTGTAATGGAATCGCCTCTCATAAGGAATGCTGCTCTCCAGTCTGAGTTTCTTTCCTGAAAAGGGAAGGCAAAGTCTCCCTAGGTAAAATCCTGTGTGATAATTGATTGCGCTGTTCTGGCCCAGCCTCCAAATAGAAGTTTGGCTGTGGAGCGAGTTTCCTCACCCAGGTGAATCACTGTTGCTGGTATTTTTGCCATACATGTGCAATATTGCTTTTGCTCTCTGTAGGCATCTGGGATTCTTCTGCTTGGGTGACTGGCAGCTAGCCTAGCTTATCTGAACTGGCAGCTGCAAAGGTGAAGACTGATCAGAAATAGCTGGAAATTGATAGGACCCTTTCTGGAGACCTCTCTTCTCTTAGTACTTACAAGACATCGCACGCTTTATTGCCATGTTCTCACCATTACTTATAGCATCACCTTTGTCATCCCTGTCATCGCAGCGTAAGAGCTGGGCAAGCGGGAAAGTGAGACGGTGGAGGTTGGAAGGGGTGGGGCTTGAGTTGTTCTTCAGAGCACCTGCATACTCAGCTGTAGTCTGACTTACTGGAGACTAAATATGCCTGTAAATCCCAGACAGTCAGTCTGTGGCTTAAAGAACTTGGGGAAAGCGCTGAGGTGGACAGATATTTTACCACCCTCAGACCAGTTCCCACCTGCAGTAGAACATGGCCCCATCTACACATTAGTTGGGAGGACTGAGCAAGAGTTCTCATCGTGTAAGCTTTATCTCTTTTATGTGCATCATTGCAGACATCAGCTCTGATACCCTGTCTCTGCGCAAGGTGTGTGTAATGTTTAGGTCATAAAGATTAAGGCTTGTGTTCCTTCCTGGACATTTAGCACTTAAGGACAAAAATAAACACTGGTCAGGAAAGCCTGTGTGAATGGCTCTTGTCCAACTCACCCCTCCTTTTCCATCACTCCCTCTTACCTGGTCCTGTTTCTCTCCCACAGTCTTACCAACTCACCATTGCTCTCACCTTGAATAAATCCCTATGTGAAGTATGTCTAGCAGAGAGGTGTTTTGGTGGATGTGTTTTTGCTTGGGAGTCCTTGGGGCTTTACCTCTGGGAAAGCCATGGAGAATAAATGATTTCCCAGAGTTTGGAGTGATGCTGCCAGAAGACAAAAGTGGCATGAAGTACCTCAGATGTCAAATAATGAAGCCAGAATGTTGAAATGCAAGGGAGAGAAGTGCAAGCGCAGTGTGTAGAGAAAAGGGTGGGAGGAAGCAAAACAAACCAATGAACCAACCAAAAGAGTCCTAGGAACAGACTTACCAGCAATTTTTAAATCAGATTTTCTTAGTGTTTGGTTTCTAACATCTTGTAATTGGCTAATGCTTTGTGCTGTCAAAGCAGGTGTGTGAACATTTCTGCTGGTTCCAAGGTGGGTGTTTGAGTTACTGAGGGTTTCTGAAAACCTTGTCTGCTCAGTGGCCTGTACACTCACTCATAGGTATCTTGGTAGCGGGGAAAAAACCTGCAGCTTTACCTCTGGGAAATGTGTGAGGAGATTGCCACCGTGTGGTGACACGGCAAATGTCATTCTTTTCACGGACGGTTTAAGAGAGCATCTCTTCGAAGGTAACGGAGGCATTCCCGATTTCTCCCCAGGATTTGCGATGTGCCTGGTAAAGGAGAAGGACCAACACTTCTGGGACTTCTGTTTGGCTTATGTATTCTTTTTCCTTCCTTCCTCTCTCCGATAGCTTTTTGACAAAGGTATAGCAAAATGTGCTCTTTTCCAGTCCTGCGTTAACACGAAGTTTCCTCAAAGGATGGTGAAATAAAGGGATGAGAACAGGACACAGATAGATAATACACTGTGCCCTGCAAGATTCTCCAGACAGTTGATTCTCCAGTCTGCAAGATTCTCCAGTCTGTTGCAATTTGTCTCAGGGGTGGGCAAGACAAGTTCAGGAACTTAGGGCTGTGCTTTCTTGTACCTGTGCCAGTGACGCCAGGGCTGTACTGTGATCATTCCTCTATTGCAGCATGAATTCTTTAGCCCACAGTGCTAATACAGAGACTAAAGTCTTAGTCCCCTATCCTGGTATCTTCGTGATCTGGTCATTTGGCTTTACTAAATAGATCTTATGCATCCGTGCTTGCTTTTCGATGTCTTTTAGCTCTGAGTTCTTAAATGTTAAGTCTGTGGCTAGCTGGCTTTGGTTCTGCTCCGGGGATGGGAGTGTTTCCTTCTGCAGCTCAGTTGTTACAGGATTTGATGGAAAAGGCAGCAGCAGTAAGCAGCAGCTGCCTTGCCAGAGGCACAGTTCATAGCTGTACCTGTGCTGTAAGCCTGGCACTGGCTCCACAGCAAATTCATCACTGTGCTTATTGGTTCTTTGCAGACATCCATCCAAAATAGCCTGACTTCCTGAGCTCATCAGTCTGACCATAAGCATTTTGGTAGTATTGGAAGTATATGTGACCTTCCCCCTTTCACTCTTACTTTCTTTCTTTTCAGACCCAGAAAAATTCAAGTAATGGTATCTTGAAGCTGCACATGCTCTTGTTCCTCATTCAGCATGAGAGTGTCAGGACACCTTTGAGTCTTCTACTGGGACACACCAGCTTTTGGTCTTCCTGACGACTTTGCACGGGAACAATGCAAGAGGGACACAATCGCTACAGAGGCCCCCTGAGACGTATGTTGCAATCTTCAGAATGGCCTTATTCGGATATGGAGGAGGGACAGGTTTGTCTACGCTGCATCTCTTTTACAGAAGTTCAGACCTTCCAGCCGGAATGCTAGTAAAACCCTCATGCCAGCAAAGCACCTTCAGGTAGTTGTAAATATCACTTTATGAGGAGCTACTGCGTTTCCTTTAAACGCTCCACATTCATGTGGTGCTGCTGTGCACCCTAATCGACAATCATGAGCCTGAGCTATCTCCCACAGAAACGTACATCTTCCTCCACATGCACACCTACACCCCAGTATTTGGGATGCTGCTTGCTATCCCTGCTTATCTGTGCTCCCCAGCTATAGGCTTTCCCCTCTGTGTTTTAGTGGGTAGTCCTCTGATATGGAATGCTTGCCATGGGTCCCTCTGCTGATGCTTTTGGTTCCCTCTGGTCACCATGAGAATTAGCCAGCCTTTACTTCCCATTGGGATCTAGTCCTCATTCATACCCAGCTATCTCCTGGTGGAAGGTTCATTTTGTGTGACAAAGTTCTTTCAAGGCCATCTCCAGACAGTTGTTCACAATGTCTCCACATGGCTTTATCGAGCAAGGTGTGAGCTCTTTCTAATTCTAGCTGCACCTTTCCTATCTGCAGCAAAGCTGTTCCTTTTTCACTTCTCGTTCTCAGTTGTCCCAGCTTCCTCGTCTTCATGTTGTCAGGAGCAGGAACTCTCTCCTGCTGTAAGGATAGAAAAGGGTCAGCCTCCTTACCAGCTGAACCTGTGTATGGCGTTGCTTTACCAGGATTCATCCTTCCCATTGCAAGAGCCAATTTCCATCACCTCTGGTAATTGAGAGCATTTTGGGCCTGAAATAGTGAAATATCCTTTAGCTTGTCAATGACAAGCTCTGTAGCTGTGGGACCAGCTGGATTGCAAAGACTCTACCGTAATACCCAGCTAGTTCAGGAGATTTTGCAGCCGTGGAGGAAAGGCAGAAGTAATTCTAGTCCCTATGAATCAGCCATTCTGGCCTTTTGATAGATACGGTTCTGCAGTAACTATGCAGCCTAGTTAGAAATTCCATAGAAAAGAGAACTGGGAGGCAGCCTGAGATGTTGCCAAACACACTTTATTTCTAGGGAGATCCTTTATTACCATCCACACCAATCCTAGTCCGTGACTGTGACCCATCTTTAGCTTCTCCATGGGCAGGGAATCCACAAACTTGTAGCTTATTCTACTGCTTTGCTATCCTAAGTCATTATACTTTCCTTAAATGCCGAAGGAAAATTTAGATTGAACATTAAAATGGCTTTTCATCCATATGTTATTACTTTCCTAGATGCCACACTATTCTGCATATTTGAAAGCCATTATCACGTCCTTTCCATCCTCTTGTCTCTAGGTTTAATAACCCAGTTCCCTAGTCTTTCCTCCCAGACCATGTTTTCTAAGGCTCTGATTTTTTGAGGCCTTCCAGCAAGTCCGTAACTTTCTCAGAGTGAGATTTTTGTCACTCTGCACCATCCAGAGAGTTCCAATTGCTGTTGAGCATAATTTGAAAGAATTAAGAAATAAAACATTATGGGGCATACTTCCATTACAATGATAAAATAGAGCATGGCAAATCTATTTCTTATCTTGTGGAAATCACACCTCAGCCGAATCTCCAGTTAAAATATTCATTAATACAGCCTGAATAAAAAGCACGTATAGAACAATTACTACGAAACTAGCTTTCATTACGCTTAGGAGATACAGGTTGTGCACATGAGGGGTTCTGACAAGATCAGGATAGCAGTGAATGAAGCTCTTTATGCACACCTGTCGAACAGAAAGGGATTATACACAAATGAATATACAGCAGGTGTTAGCCTACGTATATCGTGCTGTACCACAGTGACCAGTCTAGTTTCTGGAAGAGTGAAGATAAGGAGTAGGAATGCAGGCAGAGACTTCACTGCATTGTGGCAAAATCTGGATGTTTCCTGAAGGAAATTACTAACTGTCTTGCAGGCACAAGCTAACCCTTGTGCAGGACAAGTCTTGCTGCAAACACAAAACCCTCTCAGGGCATAAATATCTTAGCAAGTCACTGGAGAGAGGAAGCCTCGCTAACGTTACTTTGTTCCTCCCCTCCCCCCACCGCCTTGTCTAAGGAGAGGGGATTTGAAGGACTCCTGTCCTCCAGATTTGGCTGCTGCTGTTTTTCTGCTGGTTGGTCCAGCTCATGCGTGTTCCTCCTTCATGGGACCTCCAGAAGAGCAATTTCTTCAGAAGGTCCGCTGTGAACATGCTTCAGCTCTTGGCCAGAAACTACTTTTCTCCCTAGTGCCTTCTTTGAGGTGCTCTGGGGAGAAAAGCAGGATAGGCAATGTCAAGGCCATTCTGTTCCACACCTGCCGGGCAGGATGCAGGTCTCTGTTTAGCACAGTGCTCTGTGGGTTTGGCGTACACTGAAAACAGGCAGCTCAGTTATTTTGTCTTTCAGAGCTCATGTCTTGGCGTTGAGGCTGCCTGGGGAAGAAATTCTGGGATTTGAATGCAGGGGCAGAGGAAACAGGGACCATATCTACCAGTCTGCACAAGGGAAGCTTTGACGGTATTCTCGCCTTCCTGTCTGGAGGGAATCAGCATGTGGTAAAACCATTTTGCTGGTAACATCTTACATAGCTACTGATAACTAATTACCAGTGTTAATTACCCTTCCTCACAAAACACACACAACTACTATCACACTACCGAGTGGCAATGGACACATCGGTTCATTCGTGTCTGTAAAGCAGTTGCACGGTGTGGTAAGGACCGCTGTTGTAAAGTCCAGAGGGAAACAGATAATTGTACCTGCTGAAAGAGTTGCACAGAGCAGTGAAGGATTGACCAAAAGGGTAAAAAGAAACAGCAGTGTTTACTGGATGGAAGGGACAGCTTGTGAAACGAATGGGAATGATGTAGAAAAAAAATGGTTCTGTGTTCTTAAAGGCCTCCTATGATCCTTGGTTAAACCACAGGAGTAGAAAAGAGGAATTAATTTTACCTCTAGTGTTAATGGGGGTCAAGGCAGCCACTGGAGTAGGGTATGCTGCTTTGGTACCCCCCTTCTTCAGAGGTATTAGTATTGGAAGTTGAGGAGAGGGGTACAAAAATGACTTTTTTTTAAGCATTACAGTGTGAGACTTAAGGAGCTCAGTCTATTTAATTTTTTAGAAGAATAGTGTGAGTGGACTTGATAACAGTGCAGAAGTATCGCTGAGCAGGGGAGGCAGGGAATAGGTAGGCTTATCTGAGAAAAGTACGATAAGAACCAGCACCTGCAATCTAAAAGCACCTGAATCAAATTGTAAATTAGGTACCCTTTTTAAAAGGGATTAACCACTGAACACATGTCCGAGTGTAGTGGTACATTCTCTATCCCATGACGTCTTTCAATCAAGAACACGTGACTTTCTGGGACTGGTGTTTCAGTGAAGCAAAAAAGTTCTGGGCTCTGTCCAAGGATAACGATGAAATGACAGTCATTTATATACAGCATGACTGAATCATTTCACTTGGCCTTAAATGCTGATGAAATTATCAAGTGTGAACGATAAATTAAAAACATTATCCTCCAATATATGCCCAATAAAGATTAAACAGGACTCCATGTGTCAATTTTATATCTGACACTTTCTAACTAGATGTTTAATGACCACAATATTGATAATGTTCTTTAGCACTTGTGGACAGTCAGGTGGCTCTGGTTTAGTGCCGTACAATCAAGTTTAGTACTTCCTTGCCAGGAGGTATTTGTATGAAGTGCAGATTTCTTCCTTTCATACAAAGCATAGCAATTCAAGTTCTGACCTAGACGTTATGATTACCCTGTGGCGTACAGCATGCGCACAACTGCACGTGTCTCTAGTGATATTTAAAAATCATTAAGAAAAATGAAAAACGTTTGTGTATTTCTGTGCTCAAACCAGAACAATTTCGATATGGTAGTGTGCATGCAGGAGGATTTTTGATAGATGAGCTAGATATATATAAGTATTTAGACTAATAGATAGTAATTTTCAGGTACTTGAATTCATACACTGTTCTATGATTTTTGGATTAGACATTGTCACATCGATGATCAAAGGCTTTTCTTAGCATTTCATGCTGGTTTTGTTTTGTTAGCGGTTTGGAGCTTCAAATCAAGCCTTGAACCACTTTGCCTAAGACCCGTGTAATTACATGGTGGGAAATGGATCTCCTCTCAAAGAAAATATGGTCTAAATAAGCAAGATGTTACCTGTCTTGTGTGTTATCCCCATTCTACATGTGGGAAACTGAGTACAAAGAAAAGGTGACTTTTTTCTGAGGTGACAGAGTATGCACATGGCAGCCCCAAGGACTGGACATGTATCCAGAGCCTCCATGTACAACCCTAACCAGGGATCATCATTCCTGTGTTAATAAGGTCTAGACTGATACTCTCCAGCCTGCAGTAAGTGATTTAGGTGTGTTACTGACACTTTCAGGAATTCCTGAGGAACTCGAGTGATTGTGAGTCTTTTATATGGACAGCTCTGAGGAAAAAAAAAAAAATTAGTCTTCAGTTTATTGAATTGTGCTGTCACTGTGAACCATTTACTACTTGACACAAAGAAGAGTCTCAGACTTTGTCTCTGAGACACTGAAATGGGTTTTATACAGGTACAGATTGAGATATTTTAATTCTCTGGTTTTGCTAATGGTGACATGTCAAAAAAATCCCAGTACAGGTGTCTTAGATATACCAAAGTCAGTCATATGAAAAGTCTGCATTCTCCTTTGCAAAACACCTCTGGGGACTTCCACCAGCTCACGGCAGTTCACATATTTAATATAGAATACCTGACTTAGCACCATGCAACAACTCCTTTCTAAATACGTGTATGTTCAACTGAAGTCAGCTTCCCATTTGTATTTGTGGCTCGTAGTCAGTGCTCCGAGCACATTTTGCACTCAGATTAATAACTGCTTTGTCATCACAAGCCTTCCTGGGGCTACCCTTCTGGGGGTTTTTGTTTGGTTTTTTCTTTCAGAAAACAGGGTCAGCATGATTCTTCCCAGCAATTGTAGAGCGGGAAGTGTGTGAAATGATCTGTCCCCTTTATTCAGATCATTTGTTTCATGTCTGGAACCTGGCCTTATTTTTAGTAAGCAGGGCAGTGGTGTAAGTGCTCTGCCTGGGGATTTCTCATGCTTTGGATGTTGCCAGTTTAGTGTGAGGTTCCAGGGGGGTTGAAGTGAACTTGGTTTCACTTGCTGTTGCTACTCAGGGCTGCCATCAGAAGGAGATCGGTGGCAGTGCTGAAGCTGCTTTCCATATCGCTAACTGGGAGCGCAATAAATAGCGTTCAGCTCATTGTAAGGCTTCTGAAATGAATGTGTGCAGAGTCTCCGGTTAGCTGCTGCTCCCCAGCGCAGAAGGGGTGTCGGCTGTGGGATACCTCTGTCGTTCTCTCCTGCCTTCACTGCTAGGTCTGCTGGGGTCAGGTCAAGTGGTGCTGCCTAACTCCTCCACAGGTAATCTTGTTCCTTTTTACCGCACTAACACGGCTGCATTTGAAATGTGTACGCAGAGCTCGTCTTCAGGACGTGGCGTTTATTAGGGCACAGGGATCAACGAATTGTAACTCGGTAATTAAGAGAGACTGTTTGGAAGTGGGAGGTTAAGGCACAAAACTTTCTGCCTTGTATGTCCCCGTGCCAGGTGCCAAAACCCCTGTCCTCACCAGGAAATGCAGAGGGCCATTTCCTGGTAGTGCACAAGTGGACAGTGTTTTGCAGATGTCAGTAGTTGGGCTGAACAAGATAGCTATTCCGCAGAGGAGCGAGGCTTGATGCTCTCTGAAATAAGAGGAGACTGTGATTTGTAATTTTGTTTTAGTAAGCACAGATTTCTCCTTGCTCTTTTATTTCCCTGTAAATACTGTTGCTTTTTCTCCACTGATTTAACTCTGCAGCTCTCATGGACCTTGCATTTTGGTGAAAATTCTGGACAGAGGTTTTGAGAAGCATGAGTCTTTTAGCAAACCTTTGGGTCTTTGGGCAAATTCCCTACAGGAGAATTTTAACAGGCTCTTAATACGTAATGCTAGGGAGTGTGCAATTTGCACAGGGGTGTGAAGTGTCCCTCATCTGGCTTGATACTTTCAGGGGAAGTCCTGAAAGGGTGCCTAAGACCTCAGGAAATGACCCCAAGACGTGGGATCCTGAGTTTGGTACGTGAGTTTCCTTGGATAGAGGCGGTGAGCTGGGCCCTGTATCCCCTACCCATTCTGGTTTGGGGGTGGGTGAGAAGCGCAGCAACATGCTGCAGCTCTGGGGAACCGTAACTCACACTCCAGTGCTGCTCTGTGCCAGATTCCTGGGCCAGGGAACTCCTGCTTACAGCTTTGGGCCAAATTGGGCCCATAAGCCTTCAGCTTCCTGGGGAGAGAGGGTGAGGGTGTGTCCTGCTGCTCAGCAGGATGTGGCTAATCCTGGGCTGTATTTCTTCACTCACAACAGCCTCTCCTTTGCGCTCCTGAACACGATGGCGTGGGGAAGGCCACTGGTGCAGTCTGCTAATAATGCCTTGCTCTGCTCCCTTCTGCTGGGGGTTCTTAGTGTTACATTATGAATAGGAGTGACTGACTTCTCAGTTCCTCCATCTCAGGTTGAGGGCAAATGTTACTTCCAGTGTTACTCCGTAATCTTAACAACAGAAAATGTGAAGTGCAGAAGATTACGTGACTTGCTTAAGATCAGAGTCAGGAACAGATTCCAGATCCTTCTTCCTCTCTGGTCTTGGTATCTAGCAGTGCTTTTCCACATCTTCCCTGGGATGGTTAACTGCCTTCTTGCTTTGCCTGCTCTGACTGTAAGAAGCCTGGGGCTTTGGCAGGGCTTGGAAGATGATGGCTCTGAGGGAGGATTGCGGTTGAGCCCTTCACTGTGGAAGTATGTGGGAGCCTTCAGGGTGAGTTCCGCACAGAAACGAATAGGACCTCAGTGCCAGGACTCCATACGCAGCCTGACTCATTCACTGGCCAGTGCAGAGCCTCACTTCACTAAGGAAGGAATGGAATATTTTAGGTTAGCTACAGCAGAGCCATGGTGGTATTTCTATGATTGGTTGTGGTGTAGATTAGGATGAGCGAGAGGCCTCTCAGAGTAGTAACTGGCTCAGGTATCTGCACAGAGAGAGAAGCTGGTGGGCACTGCATCAAGTGCAGATTTGTTCAAGAGCATGCTTTTGCAGTGTACTGATGTGCTGAAGCTGGTTGCTCAGGATCTGGGAAATGGGAAACAGAGACTCTTTGTGTCCACATCATTGCTTGAAACTCAGTAATCAACAACCCTTTTCCCATATAGCTGTGCATGTCTGTAACGTCAAAAATGCTCCTGGCACGGTTGGTTTCCTAGCAGGTAGGTCTTTAGTCCACAGGCTCCTCTTGCAGCTGGAATCCCCTGCCTGCCTTGGCTGTCTCAGAACAGGCACAAATATGATGGCCTCTTCCTGCCTCACTCATGTTCTTTCTCCTCAGCCCCATCACCAGCATAGCTTGTCAGTTGGAACTACCCACCATTTTGTGGGTGGAGAACTGAAACGTGAAGGCCCTTTCATTAGGGTTACACCAAGAAATCTATAACAAAGTTGGAAATGTAACTCTGTAGATGCAGCTGTAGAAGTTCCCGTTCAGGCCTTGAGCTGGTCCCTAGTGCTGATGTGAAGCATAGAAGTCCATATGGTTCCTCTATGGTTCTTCTGTAAGTTTAAATAGTTTCTGTCTTCTAAATGGGATATTTTATCAGTCAGGATGTGCTGGAGGTGGTGGAACAGCTTGCTGGTTGAATCAGTTTGGAAGCTCATGTATTAATGTTATACAAGAACTGAATTTTCCCCACTGAACTGTTGCCCAGCCTGTGCATCTCAGGTAAGTGAGAGATCAAGTTAGGCAAGTCATCCTCATTGAACATAGTTTTAAGAATAAGAATCCTTATCATATTCAGACGTATTGTGCTCGGATTGGACGTGGTGTAAGTGTCAAGCAAAATGATCAGAAGATATGGTCACATCCCAAGAAACTGGAACACACTGGCTCATGCAGCCAGGCAAGACAGGGAGATCAGGTTAACAGGTGTATCTGGCAGAGTGGGTTTACCAATGGAGGAGAGAGGAATGTTGCTGCTGAAGGACTCTGGTGATGCAAGAACAAATGACAATAAATTGCTTGTTAAAAAAAAAAAGGCAAGGAATTGGGAGACCTTTAAGCATGAAAGTAAAGAAGGCTTAGACTTAACCACTCAAAGAGGTTATGGAAATCACCTAGAGATGTTATTTATGGTTTTGAGATGTGATTTATGAGAGTGGCAGTTACCTGCTATTGCCACAAGCTTGATTTAGTAGCTCGTAAGTTCCTCATTTCACAGAAAAATCACAGAAAAGGTGCATTTCCCAGAGCGTTACTACCACTGCTCTTTCCCAAGGGAGATATTCCAGCACTTGGCTATCCTGCTTTTCTGGTAGAACAGTCCGCAGGGAACTGCAACAAGCTGTGGTATTTCTTGATCCGCTGGGAGATCTGAAAAGACGTGAGCATTTGATTTCTCGGAAGGTGAAAGTAATTTCTCATAATGTGAGCATAGATCATTATTGCTGCAGCTTTTCGAATAAAAGGTTTCTCTCTGCCCAGCCTTTGTAGTCCCCTCCTTTAGACATCTTGACTAACAAAGTCGTTTATCCTCCTCTGCTTGATGCAGGGCTTGGGCCAAATTTTTCTCTCCCTCTTTTACTAGAGAGATTGAAGAGTGACCAGGTTGATGTCAGTGAAATTACGCTGCGTTTACCTCTGTCGCACATGACAGCAGAACAACGGTGCTCTGCTACTAAGTGGGAGTTGCACTTTGTGGATATTTTTTTCCTATTATTACAGAGACAGCGGCAGAGTTAAGCTATAATGAAGGGCATCTTATAGTCACACTTGCCTTATGCTGTGAAAAAGGCTTTGAGAGCTCTGTATTTCGTATGTGGGCACTGCAGCTGGACAGTCACATTCTGGCAGAATTCACTGTGAATCATGCACACACTTTGGGGGTTTCAGTACGATGTCTCAAGTGTTCCCCATGTCGTATTGTATTTCTCCCAAGGATGTAGCCTAAAATTTAACCTCCCCAAGGAAACAAACAGGAATAGGTTCTGCTCTTTAATTTACCTGCCCGTGTCAGCAGGATCATCCTCAAGGCTTCCTCTGGATCCTGTGGAAAGGGAAGAGTCCCTCAGGAACACTAGTACAATACCATGTGCTAGAGTACCACAACATTGTCCCCAGGAAAAGCTTTTCTTTCCTGAGAATTTGGTATGGTAGAAAAACTGATTTTGTACAACCTTCCACCTAAATCAGATCTGAAGTGTTAGACTGTGAGAAACCCCTGTCCCCTGCCAGGTTGTCTGGGAATGCTTTTGGTACATGAGGTGCTTTTTTTTAGGTGATGCCTCTGCCACACAGAGGTCTGAATACTGCCCAAACTATGTATTCACGTATCTGCATCATCTGCAAAGCTGTGTATGTGGCTGACATAAAGTGATCGAAGGTCCACAAGCATTTGAGTGGGCTTTTAGATCTTGTGCCTCTGTGGGCAGTGTATGGGACTGGAACTCAGCCCTGCTGGCTCCACCCCCAGGAGGGAGTGCAGTGACCTTGGAAAGCAGACATGGGTTTAGTAGTCAATATTGGTTTGGGGTTTTATCTATATGAATGGAAAGCTACCGTTGAGAGCTGAAGCAGTGGGTGAAGTGAAGAGTGGGTGCTTTTGTTTTGTATGCATCTTACACTGAGTCACGTAAAGCTCACAGAAGCCCTAAGGACTGATGCTTGTATAGCTTGGCTTGTGGGTTTTTCTTTTTTTTTCTTTTCACACCAGGCTTCAAGAAGCATGTGCCTTTGGGTGATGGGAAGGTGGAAGAGAGATGTACAAAGACGCTGCTGTCTCCTTGCAGTCTCTGTACGTTTGTCTGCAGTCCTGTCTGTAGAAAGCTTGCCAGATACATAAAAGACATAGTAGTGTCTAGCAAGATTTAGAAAACAAGCATTGTACAAGGACAACTTCCTTTGCATTTGGGGAAAAGTGAATTCTGACACTCTGGTTGCTCCTGCTTGAATATCAACACACACAATTTGGATTTAATGCTGGTTTCAGTGATGGTGAACTCCTGAGAGCCATGGCTTTGGTGTTTGTCATGACATTTTGATAGAATACGGAGTGAAAGCTCAGAGTTCTCTTGTTGCGTCTGCCAGTGACATTTTCAGAGTCTGTGTGTCTAGCACAGACCAAGCAGATAGTGCAATCCAAGACTGAAAAACAAAACACAAATCCTTAGCGCAGCCCCCCAATCAGCACAGCCTCCTCCAGGTATATCTACCTCCATCATTGTCTTTAACAACATCTGCCAGCAGGATGATGATTGATCCTGTTCCTTATGCTTTGGCACTACCCAGGGAAAATCACATACATGATACTTTTCAAGGACAGGTTTGTACTTGCTCTTTTCCACATATTAACACTAGGACCTGAGTTCCAAGAGGCACGGAACCAGTGGTTTCAAATTACTGTGATCCATAGGTAGAAGTTGTGCTGTCAAAGCAGCCTTAATTTTTTCTTGGAACCTGGCTTGGACAGCACTTCAACATGTGTCCAGTCCCATGGCGATGTCTGTGCCCTTTCCACAGGTGGCTGAGGGAGGCCCAGGCTCGGGAGGCTTCAAGCCACCTTTGCTGCACTCTGGGCTGCTCCAGCAGCAGATGTGTGCAGCACAGGCCAGGGCTGGCTTAGACCTGCCCTTGGGAAGAGACACTAAGGCTTCTCTTCTCCCAGCATGGTCCAGGGTCTGTGTACCTCAGCAATTCCCTCCTGCCTCAGCCAGCCCCAAATGCCGGCACCAGCACAAGGCCATTTGAGCCCAAATTCTGACCAGTAAATGCAGGCATAGGAGACAGTAGCTGGATCAGAGGGTAGAATATGTGTTGTCATCTTCAGTTAAGGGCCTTTCATCTTTGGAACTTTAACATCTGATCAAAGTACAAAGCTCTGCTAACAATTTTTGAAAGCATGGCTCTTCTCTGACAGAGACTGCAAAAGCCTTTCATGCTTCTCTCGGGGACTTGGTGGTAACTGTGCATGGCTTGCAAGTACAAAGAAACCTTTTTTTTCTAACTGTTTGCCCTCCAGAAGCAGCCTCAACTCTGAGACCTGAGCTATGGTCTTTCCATCACCCTCTGATCAGAGGCTTTGATAGAAAAGCCAAGCATGCTGCAGCACCCGTGAGCTGGGTCCCTGCACTGTGCACAAAGGGACATCCAGGGAGTTCTTGCGCTGAACCCAGCTTCTGCCCTCTGGCATTATTTTGAAGAAAACAGTCACATTCTTCTGCGTGGTACAGCTGTGCTCTTGCTTGCAGTACTGCCTTTATTGCCTCAGGTAGAGCCTGCCAGAGGGACCTGGGGACCCAGCAGCACTCAAGGTCGATGGAACAAAGAGCTGTTTAAACATGCTGTTGTTACCTTTCATTTACCAAGTGAGAAAGGAGAAATAAAACAGGTAGGGCAAAGAGCTGCAAAAACCATTTCTCAGGGGGAGGTAGAAGAGCTTCTCTAGACGAGGCAGATTACACCTGCAGCACCTAGAGGAGAAGGTGGCAATGGCTTTGCACAGAAGGTGGAAACACATTGCTCCTCTGTATATGCCCTCGTTCCTAAGCAAGCAGTGATGCGTTCCCAACCCCGCTATTCTCAGCTACCTACTTTGTGGTAAGGATTACTGTCAAAAGGGGATTCAGCCAGCACTGCTGGTCTCTGTCCAGCCAGGCTCAGTTCCTGCAGCCCCTGTCATCTTCTTGAGCCCTCCTTTCTGTGCAAGAAGGAAAGGAGGGCCAAGGTCTGAGGAGGCTGCAAGTGCCTTCAAAGCAGATCAGCAAACTGGGAGCTGAACTCAGATCCTTGGCTAGTGTTTACCTCACACGCAAGCAAGAGCAATGACCCCCACATCTCTTAATATGCCTGTGATTCAGATGCCAGCTGAGTTACTTGTCAAGGTCTCTTCCCTCCTCTTTTTGCTTTGGGATGTGAAAGTCTAAGGTAGACTGCTGTTTTCTCTGGTAGACAACGCCAGAGAAGAAACGTCAAGCAGAAGCAAAGAAAGTCATTGGTTTCCTATGTACCCTCAAAAGCTCATGATCTTGGTTATTTCTTGGAGCAAACAAGTCGGATCAGGACTCATTCCAAGCACAGCAGGCAGTAGGTAGAGCTTGGGGACAGGGAGGAGGCTGACTCGCAAGCCTGCCGATAGAAACCTTGCAGTAGACAAACAAGCACTCAGAATCCAAGCAAAAGAGAGGTCTGGGTGACTTCTTTGGTCCTGTAGGAAAGTGAGCCTCATGCAAGGCCATCACTCCAGAGAGCACCTGTTGAGTCAGTGATTAGGAACAAACTCTTGAGGGGCAGCTCCAGAGCCAAATTCACCTCTTAAAGAGTTTGTACCCTGATAATTGCTCTCTCAAGCATACTGATATAAGGCTCTCTTTGCTGTGGATATGGGTGCCAGGAATAGCTTTGGTATCTGACAATACAGGAGCTCTAAATGAAGATTTACCTTTGAATGAGGCATTTATAACTCATCACTACCACTGTGACTCCTACCTCCTTCCTCCTCAGGCAAAGGAAGCCTACAAAGAGCAGAGTTCAGAGAGCTGAAGACATTGTCTTTGTCAGTTCACATGAAACTGCCCAACAAGAGGGGGAAGGCAGATGCAGGTACCAACACACTCTGGCAACTGGAGCAATCGGCTCCTTCAGCCAGAAGGCTCAAAGCTGAGGAATAGGCCATGTAAAAGAATGGTTCAATCATGTTTAAAAAAACACATTTATGCTTCTAAATGTCTGCTGTGTCCCAGACTCTTCCAGCTGATAAAAACAATAGCAAGCTGTCATGCCTGATTCTTTCTTACCATTTCAGCCTTGCAGGTAGAGGAAGATCCATAACAGGATAGGGAGAGAAAGAGGAGAAAATTTTTCTTTCCCAGCCCATGGAAAAATAACTTGTTGGATTATCTGGAAATTGTGGAAAGTGCCAATATGAGCAACGAAAAGCCAATGAACACCAGCTCCTCTACACTCACAGAGGGCCTGAAGAGAAAGAGAGGAAGACCAAAGAAGCAGCCACAGGTGAGAGCACATCATCCAGAGGGTCTGCCTGAGGATGCTATGGCATTTCCCTCACAGAATTTGCAGGGAGCCCTGGCAAGTGGCTTGCTAACAACGAGCAAGGGAAGCTGTCATGTTTGGTGGTAAATATTATTGCTTCTCAGGAAAGTAGCACTATGGGCACCCTGGGGCGTCTCAGCTACTGGCTTCAGAGGTGCCTCTGATGTGGCAGGCCATGACTCTTCAGGCCAGGAAATGGCATGAGAGGAGCTAGCCAGATCCCTGTTCCAGCTTGGAGACTTTCAGGCGTCATCACCCTCTGCTTCTGCACCAGTTGCTAGGTAGAGTGGAGAAGGCCAAGGCCTTTTCTCTTCCTATTCCAGGCGCTATGGTCAGAGTGCTGGGAATGTATTCATTTCCTCAGCCCAGAAGGCAGAGGGGTAGGGGTATTGCTGGCCATCCTCTAATGCTGGAAAAGTGGCAGCAAACAGGTATTTAGTGGTCTGGGTGTGTTGTTGGTGTAAGACAGTCTAAGACTCATTAGAATGAGAAGCTGTAAGTTGTTCTAGGGATCATCCTCCTTGAATGATTTCCTTCTTTTACCTCAGGAGGCAGCTGTGGGACCATTGCCAGTGAAGAAACCACGAGGAAGGCCAAAAGGAAGCAAGAAAGTGACTACTGTACCTGGACAAATGGTAAGAGTAAATGGCTTATATTCTTTTTGGAGGAAGAGAGAAGCTGGCTGTCCCTTCTTGAAGCATTCCTAGAAGGACAAGCAGGGAGGTTTCTCTTAGCTTAAAGAAAGACAATGAAAGTTGCCCCTAATTCAGCTCAGCTCTAATTGCTGCTGCTGGACAAACCAGTTGTGGTTTGAGTTCTAGCTGTCTTCCCAGCCTTCCTGCGTTGCCACTGCCTGTTCAGCAACTTCCTTCTAGCATTTCTCCTCCACTACTGCCAAGTAATCGCAACCAGCAGAGTCTGGTGGGCATTTCCTCCTCAACTGTCTTCTGTCCCCAGCTTTCACCTTTTCTGCTACTTGTCTCACAAGAACTTTATACAGTTTACCTCGGCGAGGTTTGTCGTATTAGTTACAGCGGCCAGCAATATGAGAGCTGAAAATGTTTTTTCTCCCTTTGTTTCCAATAAAGGTAGAACCTTCTGCTGGGAAAAGGCCAAGAGGGAGGCCTCGAAAGTGGGTGAGTACTATGTTTAGTCCTTTTGCTCTTCTCCAGTCACAGATCCTGGAGGATTTTCAGTTGTATTTGCTCTTCTCAGGCTCTCTATCTCCAACAACATTCTTTCAGCCTAGGAACATGTTAGGGAAGCTCTGGCTGCCTTTCCAGTCATTCAGCTCCTGAAGAATTCTGAGAGCTGCTGTACTTAATTCAAGGCATATGAGTCTTCCACACTACTTTCCCAGACATGGAATGTCAGACAGAGATTCCGTCCTTCCTCAGGCAGTCTTCCCAGGGGTCTTGAAAGACTGAAGTGATCGCTTAGTGTGTCAGTTTGTCTCAAAAGAAGACACTTAAGCAAAAACGGAAGTTCGGTGAATGACAAAACTCTGAGTCCTGCCAGCAGGAGGCTCTTTCATGCAGCAAAGGACTAGTAAGAATCAGTAGATGAACATTTTGGGCGTGAACAAAAAAGATGAAAGGCTTTAATCAATCAGGCTATTCAGTCCTGTGAACAGTTAATGGCATGTTATCTATCATTAGGAGTGATACAAAACCCACACAACAACCACAAACCATTATTGGTGTGTAGCTGTTACAACAAAATTCTAGACCAAACCCAAGCTGGGCACTTGCTGCAGGAATCCATAG
Organism: Buceros rhinoceros silvestris; assembly: GCF_000710305.1. Classification (NCBI taxonomy): domain Eukaryota; kingdom Metazoa; phylum Chordata; class Aves; order Bucerotiformes; family Bucerotidae; genus Buceros; species Buceros rhinoceros. The sequence goes on from NW_010399480.1 coordinate 152,692, forward strand.
GTTTGTCTTGCAGCTGTGGTGCCTCAGGAGTGCTTGGGATGGAAAGAGATGCTGTCTGGTTTCGCAGAAACATGAGTGCTCTGTGAGGGCTAGGCAGGAGGCTGGGGAGAGAACATTCACCAGGGAGTTTGTGCCAGGATGTGGCAGAGATTAGAAGACTTCTCGGACATGATTCAGCAGAAACATGAGTGCTCTGTGAGGGCTAGGCAGGAGGCTGGGGAGAGAACATTCACCAGGGAGTTTGTGCCAGGATGTGGCAGAGATTAGAAGACTTCTCGGACATGACAACAACCTTGGCATACAAATATTTCTTGGAGAGCGGTGGAGAGAAACCGTCTGGAAACCCAGAGCAGAACTGATTCTCCCAGACAAGAGCTCTGCTCCATAAACCTGTTCAGTTGCTGTTTCTTCTTTGAAAGCCAGCTGAGGTCACAGTCTAGTTTGGCACGTAGCTTTTGCTAAAGGGCCATTGTTTTTTTTAAAGCCCACTTATATTACGTTACTTAAATACCTTGTGTAAGGAAATCTATGTTACCAGTGCTTAGAGCAACCAACTCTGCAAATTGGGACCCTCAAGCACTGGAGGCAGAAATGGCTGTGTCTCAGACCAAAATGCCTTACCCAGCTACTTCTGCTGGTGTCATTCGTGGGCTGACAAATCTCACAGAGAAGCAGGAGGACCTAGAAGGAATAAAGGACAACGTTCTCCCTTTCAGTAGTGGTAGGGTGCCATGGCCAGGTTGTTGCAAAAAGCCCAAAGTGCATTTGGAGGGAAAAGAAACATCTCAGGGCTGCAAAGTAGAAAAAGGAAACAAAACAAAGCCCAACCTGGTTTTTGAAGGTTGTCTTTGGTTTTTAGAGAGAGGAAGAAATGAGACAAGGGAAAAAATACAAAGCAGCAGCAAATTAGGAGAATTTCATTAATTAGATGCAAGCAAGCAGGAAAAATGACTTGAATGTGCATAGCTCACAGAGATATGTGTACTAGAGCCATGCACTTTGGAGAGATACCAGAAAAGGACAAGGAGGCACAGCCAGCCCTAGGTCTGGATTGCCTTTCAAGGACAGAGAGGGTCAGAAGGAGCTCAGGTTCTGTGGGCAAGATGTTTTCTTGCCCAAAGACTTTGTAAGCAGAGAAACCTGTATTGCTCCCTGGACCAGATGAGCAGCGCAGTCCTGTTTATGCAGCATCCAAGATAAAAAGGAAGAGAGGAGAGGGAGACATTATCTGCTGATAGAGAACAAGCTGAATGTTGCTGAGCTGGACTGGAAATGCCACGGTAATACAGCTAAACGTGAGACACAGCATCAGCCTGAACTAGAGCTGGGGACAGGGAGGGGCTTGTACAGCCAGAAAACATACCTCTGACTTCCCACATAACATGGATCAAAGATAACTCTGTAAAGCGAGAGATGGTATAGGTGTTCCCTGAAAGATCATGACTGCAAGGTTCTCCTTGCTCTGAGAGTTTGTCCTGGGTGAGAGGGTTTCTCACCCCTGTGTGGAAGGGCTGGGTGCTGGCAGTGGAGTCTGCAGCTGTGGTTGAGGCTGTTTCAACTCGGCTGAGTTCCAAATTGCTTTGCACAGAATCTCAGACTGAGTCCAGAGGCAAACGGTTGAAAGTTTTGGAGAGCTCAGAACCTGACAGTTAGAAGTTTCTCTACCCAGGAGGAAAGCAATAGCTTGGGGAGGAGTGTTTGTGCTGAAAATCAGCACTGATGAGAACAGAGCAGCGTGATACGGCTTACTCTCACCAGGTGAAAGCAGGGTCAGGGACTGGCATCCAGATGGTTGCATGAGGGCCAGACAACCTGAGTGCTGTGACCGCCCTTCCTGGGGAGCGGTGACAGGCCGCGGGGCTTTGCACGTAGCTTTGACTCAGTCTGGATATTGCTGAATTTGAGATGGGTAAGAGGGGTATTCAGCAGCAGCTGCAGTTTGACCTGGCCATGTGCATGAGGGGAGGAGAAGGGAAGGGGGAAGGAGGAGCTGCTACCTTGTCTTTGTGGTACAAGTAGATGTGTTCTGTGTGTGTAGCCGTGAACTGTGGGTAAAGGCAAATGCAGAGGCTAGAGGACTCTGGTTGTCATGATGCAGTGTGAACCGGGGCAGAGAAGCCTCGGCTGTGAAACTCTGTTATTGTAGGGCTCAGGAAAGGCAAAAAAAAAAAAGTGTATACTATATAAAGCTGAGGATCCTTTGCAGGACAAGTCTGAGAGAGGCTTTCAGAGCAAGGGACGGTTTATAAAGCAGGGCTGTCCTGTGGTTAAACTGACAGGACTAGTAACAGAGGAGATGGCTTCAGCCCTGCTTTGTAGCCATTCTGTGTGCCTGACATGGTGCAGAGAGAGACCCTCCCTGCACCCCTGGGGACCGGCTCCTGCAGTGGAGAAGGAAATGGGGGCAGCCAGGCAGTGCTGAGAACGTGCTCCCAGCATCTTGTGGGGCACAGACACCCGTATGCGTGCTGTCAATAGCTAACATCTGGAATAAAGCTAGCTGGAATAGTTTTTCTGTGCTATGTTCTTTTGTTGTTGTTGTTGGTAGAAGTGCAATTTTAAAAAATTCCATGGAAATTCTTATTTTTCAGTAATGATTATTTAATTAAAACACTTCCTTACAAACTCAGCTGGCACTTTATTCTTCCTGTAGACCTTTATGCCACAAAGAAGCAGCAAGACAACAGTTTGGAGCATCCCCATAGCTCCCCGGATCCTACTAATAGTGATGTTAAACGGCTGGTGTCCCTCAGTGTGTACACCTCTCTTTGGAAAGGCCCACTGGAGATCCTTTAGTTCACACCACAGCTCAAAGCATTGGGTCAGGGTACGCAGGGATTTGCCCAGTCTATAAACACCTATAGCATGAGAAATAATTTATAGCTATTTCTCATCTATAACAGGCTGCAAATGAGGGTGGAAAAGACTCTTCCAGCCCTTCTCTTCTGTAACAAATTGTAGTAGCTGCAGTTCTAGGGTTAGGCTTGGGCTTTTGTGGTTAAATTAATTGAGTTGTGTGCCAGAGATGCAAGTTAGGGTGTTTGTTACTGTAAACAATGAGCTGCATAGTTATTTCTGAAAAAAAAAAAAAAAAAAAAAAAAATCTTTGCCACATGCCAATTTATCAAAGTTAAAACTTTTTGACACTGGCTCCTTTTTAAAGTTTCAAAATGTGCCATTTTAACTTTGCTTAGTGAAACATTGTAAAATTTCAGTTCACAATTACTTTGTTTTAACAGCTGAGAAGTTTTTGGGGAGAAAAAGAACGGCCATTTAGTTTTTAATTTTTGATGGACAAAATGTTCAGGACAGGAAAATACCTTAAAATATAAGGACAATATAAGTTCTCAAGGATGAAGAAAATCTCCAGAGCTGTGTAATGTGGAGATTTTTCCGAAGTGTGGGGCCCTGTGTCTCCTTGCACCGGTAATATGGTGGTTTGTTATGGATGAGAAGCTTGTGGCTGTGGGTGGACACTGCCTGCGCTGGCACTTGCTCCTCCCTGTTTGGTTGGGTATAAGTAGTGGTGGCAAACAGGCATGGCTGTCAGGGCTGCATAGTCTTATTTAAATAACACAGAACAAAGACTTTTTGCTTTTCATCTACTTTGTGTAATTGCAATTTTGTCTCTTGATACCTAATTTTATGTGGGGATTTGTTTGCTTTTTTGTGTTTTTCCCTTGTAGCCTCAACTAGTGGTCCAGGATGTGTCTCAGGAAGGAAATCCTCAGGGAAGCAGTGACTTGAATTTGAATTCAGCACCAGCCACACAAGGTTTGAAATTAGATAATCGTTATCTCACAAGATCAAACTGTGCAGCTGTACGTGCAAGCTGTACGGGCAAGCCACATGTGTACCCCCAAAGCTCTAGCACTGGCTGCAGTCATTCTGGTAAAGGCCAGAGAGGAGAATCTGGAAGGCTTCCAGGCACATTACAAGAGGAGAGGGTAGCATATTCCTCCCATCTAATTCAGCTGTGACTACTTCAGCTGAAGTGGAGGCAGAAGAGAGGAGTGGGAAGAGCATTTGTATGTTTGTCTTTCAAAAAAAACCATGTATCTGAGGAACTGGTCTCTGTTGTAGGTACAGCTCAGCGAAATTGTCTGGCCGTGTTATGCAGAAAGTGAAAATAGGTTAAGCATTCATGATACACTTGAAAAAGAATCTGAGTTGACGATCCCTTGACATTTGGGACATCCTAGTACTCTGGATTAACCCCAGCATGCCTCCATGACAATTTTGCTGTCTCCTTCCTGGCCTGGGCTGTAAGCAGTGCTGCTCTGTGTTAGTGGCTGGCACACTAGCACAGATGCCGGCGCATCGGCGGCACAGAGGGTGACGGCACTGACGAGTTTCTGTGCAGAGCTGCGAAGTTATCTAAGCTTCTTTGAGCCGAGATGCCAGATAATTGTTATCGCTGTTGTAGAACTTACAGATGCACCACCCAGAAGCCCAGCCTCACTTGCAGCCTTGCGAAAGGGCAAATCCAAGTCCACCCTATACCACTCGGGGCCCTTTCTGAAGTAGATGCCAGGAAAACTTGGGTGCAGCAGAGTCCTGCCTTCAGTGAGTATTGTAGGAAGCCAGTCATTAAACATTTTCCCCTGAGTGGGAGCAGGAAGGAGCCAGCAACCCAGGAGAGGCAGATGTTGCCCTGTTTTGCCATGTGGTCAGCACAGCTGCTCCCTCATCCCGCTGCCGTTAGCGCTGTCAAGTGTGGCGTGCAAAGCAAGCTAACTGACGCTCACCAGCCAAACCCAGCCTCAGGTTCTTAGAAAGTCCCTGGAAATGCCACACGATGAAATGCCGGAGTAGTTAACCTCAGTTGCTCAATTCAGTTTCCTCTTGGGCTCCTGCTCCCGTATCATTTCCTGCCACCAAGTTGTGTGATGACATCAGCAGAGCCGCAGGCTCACGGATGATGAGCTCATCTCCGGCCCAGTCGCTACCTTTTTGTAGTACTCTTAAGCATCACCCAAAACCACAACCAGTGTGGGTACTTTCCTCTTCCTTTCAGTTTGAGTGGGGCCGAGGGCAGTGACATGAGGAATACGTTTCCCTCCTGTCGCAGTGAGGTAGAACCAGATGTGACAGGATTAGCGGATGCTGCGGTCAGCAGGAGACAGCCGTGCAGCACAAACCGCCCTGTGTCTGCATGCTCAGTGCCAGGGATGGAGGGGGCAGTTTTGCTGCTGGGGAAGGTGTGCACTTCTGTAAGAAAAAAACCCAGCCAGTTGAAAATCAGCACAGCCGTGCAGCACAAACCGCCCTGTGTCTGCATGCTCAGTGCCAGGGATGGAGGGGGCAGTTTTGCTGCTGGGGAAGGTGTGCACTTCTGTAAGAAAAAAACCCAGCCAGTTGAAAATAAGCAGGAATAAGCATATACAATATGAAACCTGGCAATCCTCCGGCAAACGTCAAAACAGTTATTTGCTCAGGAGCTTGAGATGGAGTGATAATCCTGTCTTAGAAACTTCTGACTAAAAAGAGGAAGAGGACACTTACTGTTCTGACTTACTGGAAGTTGCAGATCCTGTGGCTTGTTTGTAAGCGAGATGCAGGTAGCTGTTTTCAGCCAGGTAGTTTCTGGATGAACTCATTCTACTGGGTTTAACTTAGAAATACTTGTAAGCTTTTGCGCTCCTTGTGCAGGAGACTACTGCTCTGAGATTTGTTAGCAGGAGTGCCATTACATAATGATCTTCTGCTATAGGCACAGCCAGAGATTTTGGTCATTGTGGTGTTCGTTGGTTTGATATTTTTTTTTTTTTGAGCTGCTGTGCCAGAGGGGGAGGGTATGGGAGGATACATGTCCTTGCTTAAACTGCAGGTTGTACACTGTACAGCTGAGTGGGAAAAAGATCGGCCCTGGGTGTCTTGTCTGCACCATTAAGGAAGAATTGCTGAAATAAACACTGCCTGCCTCCCTGCCTTCCAGTCAGTCTGTCACGGGGAGAATCAAGAAACAGCAAGGACCAAACTAGAAATACACAAGACTCACAAGGCTGCCGTGGGGCAGAAAGCTGCTTGAAAGCTAGCTGAGGTTTTTCCATGGGGATCCAGCTCTGGTTTTCCCAAGGCACTGGTAGTAGGTGACTCTAGGTTAGCCAGGAGCAGGCGGGGATTTGTTACTGGTTCAGGCTTTGTGTTGCTACCTGCAGATGCTGCCAATCACAACTCAGTTGTTGAAGTTTTCTATTTGTCTGGGCCAAGAAGCATTTGTGTTCTCTTCCATGAGTACCACTACTGAATCACTGATGAGGCTGATCTCAAAGCCTCCTAAGCCACAAAAGCAGCTCTAGTTTTTTTCAGTAACCTTGCTCAGCTAATGGATTACA